>NC_046659.1:65306994-65318296 GCF_010883055.1 Belonocnema kinseyi
AAATATAGAATTTTTTATAGAATGGTTCACAGAAATTTGCAGACGCCCGTAGACAGCTGTCGGTTATATTTCAAATTTTTTTTGTAATACTTCCAGCTAGGTTAGCTGAGAGGCTTTAGGCGTTAGGAATTAGGAATGCGAAACTTATAGGGTTCGAACCCCAAGGCGAATAAAAAATTTCATAGCGTGCGATTATAAACAGTGTAGTGTTTGTATTATACTTATTAAACTACCCAGCGTATCTTCTACTATAAGATTAGTTCTATAAAACTTAATGGAAATTTTTTGTCTGTGTACTTGCCATAGTTGGCCCGATTTTGGTAATGTATGTTGTGCCAATAGTCGGCTAATATGGTCGGGCCAAAGTTATAATTTCGCCGTTGGGCCGACTTCTAGTAGTCATGGTTTGGCCAACCATGGTAGCCAATAGTTGGCAAACGAAGTTGGGCCATAGTTATTATTTCGTTATGTTGGCCAATGTCTGGTTGGCAAAGTTAGCCCAACTCCGAGAAAGTTGGACCGACTATGGCCCAATGGAAAATTTGCACATGGGTAGGGTAAGTAAAATTTAACATTTATGAGCATGATTAGAATAAGAAAAAAGCAAGAAGTACAATGTAAAATCGTATTTGACTCCAGGATATATAGAACACTATTTTTATTTATATTTTACATGAAAAAAAGTAATTTTAATGTTCAATAACACTCAAAAATTGTATTCTTATGATATATAAAAAATTAAAAATCTTATTAAATTTTATTTGCATTATTTAAATTCTAAACTTTTAAATAATAATTATTTTTTAAAACCAAAACTTATAAACTGTTAATTTTTGCTTGTTTTATTTAAAACTTGAGTTCCTATTTATGTCTTCATTCTGTCATATAAAAAATGTACGACTTCAAAACATGATATTTCAGTAGTTTTCGTTATTTTATAAGGTAAATACCATTTAGGAAGAAAAACGGAAAAATCTGAGATTTACGGGGCACTTATATCTATTCTTGATCTATTCACATTGTAAATTTTTCGTTGGTTGCGCAGGTTGCCGGAGAGTTAAAAGGAAAGGTCCGCCAGATCTAATCTTATAGACACTGGCCATATAAACTGGCCATATAATATAATAATAAAAAAACAGCTGCAATTCTGAAATTCTAGGGTGATTAGATCAAGAACTGATTTAAATATGATCTTGACTTAAATCTTACATCCTTGTCTCTAAAATGTATTTCATTACGGAATTCAGTGAATTTGCAATTGGTGACATTTTTTGGGTTGAAAATTAAATTAACCAAATACTTTAAAATATAAATTTAGATCAATTTTATTTCTTCAAGATGTATTAATTCATCTACAAATATATGGAAAACCCTTAAAAGTAAAAAAAAGTAAAAAAGGAGTTCAAATTTTGGGTTCAAAAAGCTAAAATTAACCTTCAGGGTTAAGTGGTGGTTTTTAAAAATAATGATTTAAATGAATAAAGCAATGAGAATATTAAAAAATTGTCAATTTTTCTCTGTCGTAAAATCATCACTCGTGTGGAAATAACCTCATTTGACCCTATTACAAGTCAGGCGCGAATCGGGGGCTAGTCGGGTTATTAATTTTGACAAAGTACCCATCCGGGGATTAATCGGGGACTAGTTGGGCCTTTTGTTTTCAAAATTTCAGTCGGGGCCTAGTCGGTGGTTGGTCAAGGGCTAGTCGGGCCTTTTTGTTCACTAATTTCCGTGCGGGTAATCTTCAGGCTCTGGTCGGGAGCTAGTGGGGCTCTGGTTTTATCAAATAAGGTAATATGTAAAAAAGCGTAATGATTTTTTTATTCTAAAACACAAAGAATATATTTAAAAATAATTTTACACCGTTTTTTTGAGAAAATATTTCATAATGTTAAATTCAACTCTAATATACTTAATAAATAATTGAACCGCTGGCGACCAAAAGGGGACACAGCCGGATTCAGCCTGAGAAGTATTGTCCTGAGTGTCAATTTTAAAAATCTTTCTAATTTCAATTTGAAAGACTGATACTTGTAGAGAATTTCAAGGCGCATCTTTTTTTCCTTTTGCAAAAATTTATAGGTTTTGTAGTTTTTGAGATAATTGATAAAATTGGATTTTTTGAAAACGAAAAATTCCAATCTTTTTTCACTTCAATTCGCGCTAATTTAGCCAATTTTCATCATTTACCGATTTCCCCAATATAAAGTACGTGGTTAAGTCTTCTGAAACTATCTAAGAAAGAAAAACGAGAATATTTTAATAAAAAAGAAAGTTATTAATTTTTTTTTGAGGTAATGGAAAAATCATAAATTTTAACCTTCAAGCGCCTCGTTTAGCGAACGAATTTTAAGCTACGGAAAGCTTTCAGTGAGAAAGTTGTTCATTAAGGTTCAATGAAGTTTTCTGGAAAGTTTTAGATCAATTGGATTAATAGTTTAAAAATTATGAATGTTTTAAAATCCAAGCGGTAATCTTGACGCTGCCCAAAAACGTGCCTGGCCGGCTACGTACGCGCTGCAGCGAACGCGGAAGGTCAAGTCAATCTTACCAAAACAAATGCACAACAGTAACTCCAGATATTATCATTAAAATAATTTATTTATTAAACACTTAACATATAATATTATGCATATTATTGAACAAGAATAAATTAATCAAACAATATTTTATTAGAAACTAAATTTAGTCATTTTCGTCACTCTCTTCAGTTTCTTTGGCATCTGGATTCTGAGTGTGTACTTTTAAAAAATATGATTCGAAAAATTCTTTTCCTTTAGCGCTTAAATACTAGAAGAGATTTTTTACATCCTTCATTTTGGCAGCTTTTAATCCAATTCGGGGCGGAGGACTTTTCGAAAGATTTTCTAGTTTAAGCATAGGTTTAAAGAAAAAAGTGGTTGGATTTTGCAACTCATAGTTGTCAAAAACATTCACTTTTCCATCAAGAGAAACATGCAAAACGAACGCTTTGCTGATTTGGAAATTTTTTGGCTTTCGCATTTTGCCTTTGAAACATTTTTCAAAATCCTGCAGAAGATTTTCACACTTCTCGACCATTGTGAATGGAGGTGAACGAGCATTGCGAATCATTTCTACATATTCAGCTTCAGTTTTAATTCGTTCTAACTTTTTCAGCTTTTGCGAATATGTGCCAAAATTCCTATCGCACTGGCAATAGGAATGGCCTCGAACTGGAAACACATATTTAACCTCGCTTTGCAAATAAATGGACAATAAAACCAAAAAATGAAACACTGTGTAGTTTTTATTTTGACCCGGACATGAGTCTGAAAATAATGTTATGCTGTTGAACTTGTCTTTAGCAAATTCTTTTAATACAGAAGTATTTGATAAAACTGCAAACAGACTTAGCACACTTTTTTACAATTCCCTCAAGAATAGGGAACATGTAACTCTGGTTCGTAGTATGTACATCTACGTTAAATGGAAAAAGCCATGCTAAACGTAGGTAAAACTGCGCGGACATGGGTATTTTTGGTAGTGGCAAATTCTGTGCAAAATCAAATTCACAGCATAGACTATTATTTTCAGAGAGTACTTGCTTTTTTAACTTCAAATACATTTCAGAATTGTTTTTATGATTAATTACTTCTTCGTTTACCTCTCCATTTATCTCGTTTTTGTAGCATTTATTGCACACGTCAGTTCTAGGTAATTTAAAACTGAAGCCAACATTTTGGTTAAAATACTTAAAATAAACGGTTTGACTTATTGTCAATTTAGCCCCCGTTTTTTCTTTATAATATTTTCCGAATAATTTGTAAAGTTCGACAAGATTTAATGAAGGATTATCAAAATATTTTAGGTTGGTAGAATTTCGTTTGTAATGTAAACTGTGATGTGGAATTGATTCGCAATGCTCTTCAATAATTTTTTAAAAAAATTTCTGTTAATTTAAGACAACTTTCGTGTACTCCAACTGCCAACATTTTTAAAGGCTGCTTATTTAAAATCTTTTTTTGAACATTTTCAACTCTTCTTTTGCCCAAAAATAGAAAAGCACAAAAAAATTTCTTACAAATCGGAACATTTTCTTCGTCAGTAGGAAATAGATATATCCAATGAATTAACCGTCCTAGTTTTTCACCTGCATTCGTTTGGATAGGATCCTTGCATTTTAACAATCCTCTGAGAAGCACATTTTGTTCATTATAGTTCCCGAGATTGCAAAAATTTGTATGTACTTTTTCTTGTTGCACACATGAAAACTTTTGGTAACATTTTTCTCCACAACAGGATTCAATAGGTTTGAAAGATCTCTCTGGGATTAGAATATCTTTAGCAATACCGTCTTTTTTAGTTTTAGACTTTGTAATGTATTCTTTCCCTAAAGAAATAACAAATAATGCTATTAACTTCGTCATTAAAAATTTAAAATAATTACTTTAGACTATCTACATATTATATATAGTTCAGTAAAAGAATTATTTAAAAAATCAAGAATAAAAAAGTCACAAAATATTAAATTTATGATCAAAATTTATTTAAAAATTGTATTGACGGTTTCCAATCGCACCTGATTTCTGGAACATTTTTTCTTATTTTTAATCCACGAATCTTCATTTCTAGTTCTTTTTCTACCTTGTTTCATTTTAATATCTTTTTCTTTTTAATTAATATTCTCAAAAATCTCAATAATCTCAAAAAAAAATGCTTTTCCAACTATTATAAGAAACAATCACTTCGCTGATTCTATGCTTTATTTGTAGAATTTTATAGAAGATGACAAAAAAGTTACTGTTGTGCATTTGTTTTGGTAAGATGGACTTGACCTTTACGTCGTTCGCTGCAGCGCGTACGTAGCCGGCCAGGCACGTTTTTGGGCAGCGTCAAGATTACCGCTTGGATTTTAAAACATTCATAATTTTTGAACTATTAATCCAATTGATCTAAAAATTTCCAGAAAACTTCATTGAACCTTAATGAACAACTTTCTCACTGAAAGCTTTCCGTAGCTTAACATTCGTTCGCTAAACGAGGCGCTTGAAGGTTAAAATTCATGATTTTTGCATTGCGCGAGTTGAAGTGAAAAAAGATTGGAATTTTTCGTTTTCAAAAAATCCAATTTTATCAATTATCTCAAAAACTACAAAACCTATAAATTTTTGCAAGAGGAAAAAAGATGCGCCTTGAAATTCTCTATATGTATCAGTCTTTAAAATTGAAATTAGAAAGATTTTTAAAATTGACACTCAGGACAATCCTTCTCAGGCTGAATCGGCCGTCTCCCCTTTTGGTCGTCAGCGGTTCAATTATTAAGTTAATAATTTTGTACGAAATTCAACTTTTTATTTTAAAAAACGATCCAAATCTTCAAAAAGACGTAATCTTATTTTTTTGTAGTATTTTTTTAGAAAATTTCGAATTTCTAGGAACATTTATAAATACTTTTGTATGGAATTTTAAGTTAATCCATATTGGAAAAATTACATATAGATGTAGGTGAAAAGTTTGCCGAAAGTCATAAGACACCAAATTTGTACAGATGCTTATTTTTAAATTGATCTGAAAGGTTTGCCATATGTAAATAAAGTCTAATCCTTCATGTAGTTGAAATTGGAAGGAGAAAAAGTTTTTGATTAATCAGTGAAGAGCATTATCCTAGTGGTAAACTATTAAGCACGGTACAGTTCAGATTTCGCTACCACCTTCATTTGATTCTTGCAGTTCTAGACTGAGAGCTTTAAAGAAAATCCGCAAGGGCGCCACAAATTTTGGGGAATTTGGTAGGATATCTTCCCCATTAAATCTTGGGTAAATTTGAGCACTTTTAAATATTTCAAAAAAGTTTATGGAGATTTCCGTAAATAATTAGTATTTTGACAAACTTTTAGGGGATGTTCCACAAATTTTGGGGAGTTTGGTTAATATTCCACGTGGATGTATTATTATATGACCCCTAATAGTACCCGATCAGGCCCCGACTAGGATAAGTCGGGTCACCTGACTAGCCCTCGACTAATCTACTGTGATGCTACTGGTCGGGGGCTAGTCAGATGACCCGACTAGCCCCCGACTTTAAGTGGGGTCGAATGGTCGGGAACCAGACTAGTTCCCCATTTGAATTTCTATACGGGCATGAACATAAATGTCACATTTTCCGTAACCCTTAAACTGAATCTGTTTTTTAATCTGTTCCGTGGAAAAGTGGCAACAATGCTTTAGAGATATGATTAGATATGTAAATATGAAAATATGATTTTCTCATAGATTTAAATTAAAAATTAATAAAACTTTAAAAATCTAAGGCGCTTGGAAATATGATTCATACTAGGATAAAATCTTCACATAATTGTTTATTTGAATGTTTGTAGTAATTTGCGTATTACTAGAAATTTGTAAATTCGATGAATAGAATTTTAACGAAACTTTAAAGAAATAGATAATATAATATGAATAGTATTAATATATTGAAGCAATGAATGCAAAAAGAAGAAGAAAATAAAAATTGTTCATTTATTTTGAACTACTTGCACAAAAGTACATAAAAATTGACGTATTTAAAAGAAGTTTCATTTAAAATTCTGGGTATAAGGAAACTTAAAATCTATGAGTATTTAAAATTTGTTGCAAAAATCTTTTAAACATATTAATATTATTCATTTCTATAATTAATTTCGTCTAATTTTCCCTATAAGTATTACTAATATTGTGAAAAAATGATAACGATACAATTATAGTCCTATAATGATTTCCTTATATCCTTTTTCGTGAAGGCAGAAATGTAAATTTATATTTAAAATCTTTTAAAAGTTTATTTGAATATTTCTTTTACTTTTTCAGATATCTACATGAAACTAAACAATCTTTGTGGCTTTATAGATAATTTAAATATTTATAGATATTTATTGATAACTTAAATATTTCAAAAATACCAGAAATTTTAACATATTGAACACTTTGTAGAAAATAGACGGATTTTAATTTATAAATTTGAAAGGTTAGTTAGTTTTTAAAGCGCAATTTTAATAAAATAGAACTTCTTTGCGTATCAAGGGTCAATAATCATATTCCTCGCGTTCTGAAAATGCTGAGCTGATGCCAACGTCACACATTTATATGAATTTAAAAGAATGTGACATTTTATATGAATAAGGGAATATGTCTAATTCAATTTTTTAATTAAAGTTTCAAACTATACTTTAATTAACTTTGATTACTTGCAATATATGTTATGATTCTTAAACTGGACATATAAAATTATGTATTTTCCAGTGTTCGAGACATATGTTCTATTGATTATTATTATTAAACATAGCATTCAGACAGACTTACATTTCTCATAAACTTGAAGCTTTCAGACTTGTTTTTAAACGACAAAAACCTGCTACATCCAATATTGAGCACGGGTTTCCCGACAACAATATTTTGAAGATGTTAAAAGAAAATGGCGCCATGTACTTCTTAATTTTCACAAGTAGCAAAAATGTGATACACGCGTGTATGCATGTTTTAAGAAATTTCGAGAAAGATATATAATTTTGTGTATCGTTGAATCCTTTATAGAACATTATATATTTCTGCTTCAAACAGAAATAAAGATCAAATATTTTTTAATTGTTTAAAGGTTGCATTTATAATTCGTTATTGAAAATTTAAAACCGTTTTCCGTATGGATAAAATGAATTTTCTAGAAGCTATAACATTAAAATAAGTTCAAAAACCTCGTTATTTTTAAATTTTCAAAGAATCTCTTCCACCGTGAAGACCTCTGAAAACCTCTGAATAATTATTTAATATGAAGTATAAGAATGTTTAATTTTTAGCAATAAAACTATTTACGTAAATGACATACTTATATACGAGTAGATGAGAAACATATTTTTCATAACTAAGCGAATGCTACAAACGTATCATAATTTTCAAAAATATTACCTGATATATTTCAAAGGGAATATGATATTCTTTTTTTTTTAAAGATTGCTGTTGAAATAAGTCTTTTAACTCATTTGTCCAATTGAGTTTTATATTCTTTTTCTTCAAAGAAAAACATTAAATTTTGTATTTCAAAGAGATTGATTTTCTGCTTTTTTACACTTTCTTGAGAAAATTAATTATTACAAAAAAAAAAGTCATTAAAAACTTTTCCCGATATATAAAAGAAAAGATGTTCATTTTCTGGAAGTCTTTTAAGCTTCTTAAAAAGCTACGATTTTCTTTTAAATCTTAAAAAATTTACATTTCTTTGATTACATCAAATATTTATGAATTAAAAATTTTAAAACTATTCTGCAATATTTTGAACTTTTAAAATAATTTAGAATCTTTTTAAAACTTCTAAGTATCTCTTAAACTTATTTGATTTTTTTTATAAAACTTTGTAATCTTTCTAATTAAAAAACTTTGCTTAAAATCGGCAGCTATCGTTTTTGAAATTTTAGGAAATAATTAAAATTTGTTTAAAATATTTGTGAATATTCTCTTATTATTAATTTTCCAAAATAAGAAATCAGTTTAAATTTTCTCAGGAATTATAAGAATTTTTTTATTATGTTGAAAGCTTTTAGAATTCTTGAAACATTTCTTTATTTTCGAAATCTTCAAAAATCTGAAAATTATATCTTGTGTATCAAAGTGTTCTCCAGGTTTGTTCCATGAATATTATTGTTGAATATATAATATTTAGATAACCATAAATTTCTTCTTATAAATTTGAAGTTTTTAGACTTAATTTTTAAACGGAGAAACTCAATGCTCGATCCAATTATAAAGGCGGGTTTCTCGACAACAACAGTTTCGAGATATTAATCGAAAATGGCATCATGCACTTTTAAATATTAATACAAATGTCTTTTAGATAGTGGAAGATTATATATCTTTGCAAGATATTAAATACGCCCAGGTTTCTGGAAGTGGAATAAAATTGAGTTCATAAATTGAGGCGCGCTCGGTGTAAACTATGAAGTCGCTCAAGGTAGGAATTAGTATATGCATAGGAATTGAACAATTAAAATTAAAAATTTGAAGGCGTCCCTGGATAGGCGTGTACAGATGCCATTGAGTAGTGTACATTGTACGTGTACATATTTGTGGTTGGTGTTTGTGGGATTGACGACGAGGAGACTCGCGGCGCTACCGATGTCTCGAAATATCGCAGACGTATAAAATAGTCGTGTCGACGCCGGCGCATGGAAATAGAAAATAGAAATGGATTAGAAATAGAGCTACAGCAGTTGCGGCCTAGAATTTTATGGAACGCATACACGCCGCGCCATCTCATCGGTATTCCGCCCCTTTGCATGACGCTCTGATCTAAGAGAGACACTTCCACGAAAAAAAATCATCAATTTGAAGATCACACATTCAAATTACAGGGTTCCGATCGAAAGAAAAAAAGGAAAACGAAAAGTATTGAACAAGAAACTGAAAAACAATAAATTTTAATTATTTTTCAAATATTACATGTATTTATATAATTGCAATTTTTCACGCATACATACGGAGAGAAATTCCAAGAGATTAATTCACAGAAAAGCATGATTTTAAAGCTACAATTTTTACGCGATTTAAAGTGTCGGATTTTGTGATCTGAAAGCATAGAATTCGAGACCTGAGAACAAAGGGGCGTGGCCTAATGCCTGAAACTTCCAAACGTATGCTTTAAAAGCATAGGGTTCGAGATCTTAGTTCTCGCGACAAAGGCGTAATAAAATAAAGGATTAATGCCGTGAATTAATCTTCTGACATTTCTCTCCGTGCATTGAGTGTGAAAAGTTTTTGTACACCTCTTTTTTGATGACTGATTAAGTTCTCTTAATTTTAATTATGCCAGAACAAAAAAATTTCTCTTTAAAGGGATGATTGCTCTCGAAATTCTGTACGAAATGAGCCCAGGATGAAGAAAATTTATCTATTTTTAAGGAATCATTCACAAATTACGTAACGTGTTTTTCTTTTGTTTAAATAAAGATGAGAATATAATTTCCGTGAAGTGAACAGTGATACAGCGATATGGAAAAAAGAAAAACGCGTTACGTAATTTGTGAATGATCCCTAAGTAGATATTGCAAAAAAGTGTAAATTTCAATGTTTTTTTAAAGTACAATAACTTCCGAAATAATCAACATTTTTCAATTTTCTATAGCTCATTTTGAAGAAATTTTTTCACCGTATCACAGCAGCTTCTTGGTAGAAATCGTAAAAATATTCTTATCGAATTGCAAGAACTTGAATGTGTAACAAAAAAGTTGGAAAAAATTTGAAAATATCTCATCTTATCTATTTAGAACTTGTGCAACGCGTTCGAAATCTCCCATGGCATTTAAATAGGGAAAATTGAGTAAAACCTTCATGCTCCAAATTGATAATTTAAACAAATTCAAAATGGCGGCCTTCTAAATTTCTTGAAAAGAGTGCATTTTTCAAAATTTTGAGTTACCATTGTAATTTTTTTTCTGAATTATTAATTTTGCGCGTTATTAATTTTCTACAGTGGGAAAAGCTGCCCACCCCCCAGACCGTTCCCAGTGGGCACAAAGTTCGTCGACGTCTTTACGACATCGTTACGACATCTTTACGACAACTTTACGTCATCCTATGTCCATGTCGTTAAGATGTGCTTACGATATCGTAAATAAGTCGCATGACCTGACGATGTCTTTACGATATCGCAAAGACACGGAAACGACATGGACATAGGATGTCGTAAAGATGTCGTAACGACGTCATAAAGACGTCGTCAAATTTTGTTCCTGCTGGGTTGAATTTGGATTATATTTAAGAAAATGATCACATTTTGAAAGTTTTACTTAGTTCTCTCCATTCAAATACCATGGTAATTTTCAACTGCGTTGCACAAGTTTTAAGTACAGAACGATTTTGATTTATATTCTTCTAAAATTATTTTCTTGTAAAACTTCACCGAGTGCCGGGTTGTCGCATTAACATTTCGAAAGTTTTTGTAAAATGAATCAGTTTTCCACAGCATGTTTGTTTAATTTTTTTCTCAACAATTTCATTATTAAATATTTTTTATTAATAAGTAATATCTGATTAAAAACGAACGAAGGAATTAAGAAAAATCTCTGGATCAGCGAAAATAAATATCCTTGACCATTTTCCATATACCAGGGATATCGTCTAGTAAAACCCCTAATAAGTATAGCTATAATAGAGATATTAAGAATAGGTGTCTGAAGGAATTATCGGAAGAGCGCCGGTGCATTGTGGGAGCAGTGAAATAAAATGGCGACGGTCTAAGCGGGAGCAGTGACAATTCAGATTTACTTTGGACAATTAAACGCTTTTTACCACTTGAAATGTGCGCGAATGTTAATAT
>NC_046659.1:65318396-65328090 GCF_010883055.1 Belonocnema kinseyi
CGATACCAGACCAAAGATTGGCTACTGTAAGTTAAAATATTTCTATAACAACTAAATTTTTTTCTAATCTAAAGATAATAAAATTACACATAATCTGTCGAATATAATAAACTCTCCAACTTAGCAATTTTGTCCAAATTACTGATTCACGAGAACAGTTTACATAAAGTAAATAAATGTTTAACTCTTCTAACTAAACTTTTTACCTAATTTGAGCGGACACTTTCTTTGAGTTTAATATATTCTCGATTCACTCGTTCCCCTCAAGAATTTTTTTTCCGTGTACAATTTTAGTTATAATATACTTTAAAGGAACACATTTTTACATTTCAAGTATCCCAAATTGAAACATTTTATATTAAAACATTTCAAACTCACATATACCATTTCAAATGAATATCTATAACTTAAAAGTTAAATGTTTCTTATTGAAATTTCAAATTGAATCCTTCCAAATATTTAAATTTTGATTTCTAATTCGGAATATTTACTTCATATACTTTTTGTAATATCATCGAAAAAGAACATTATTATCCTTTTATTATTTTATTAAATAGTTCTCTACAAATAAAAACTGATTTGCAAATAGACTTACAGTGAAAAAAGTATTTTTTGCGGATATTTTAACAAAATTAGGTTAGTGAAGTTACCTGGTGATTACGCGAAAACACCTAATAGTCTAACCATTTTAAACAGAAACCATTCCAAGTTGAAAGCCTTAAAAGGACGGTCATTTTTAATTTTTAATATTTTGCACCAACAATAAAATATGGTTCAACCATGAAAGCTTCTCATTAAATAAAAATTTTATAAAGTTTTTACAACTTTAAGTTTTAAGTATTATAATTATATAGAATATTGAATTTCTCTGATTTAACATTGTACAACACTAAGCACTTTAAATGCTAAATTATTTTATTTTGAACGCTTTGGTCCTGAAATTGTTCCATTATACGTCATATTTTTCCACTTTGGATGATGATTAAAAGAATTCGATTTTTAATTTAAAGAATACAAATTAAACCACATAGCACATACCTTGAAAAAACCTGGCCTTTTTTCGGGACTTGGTCCAAGTGGCCGGAAACTTATAGGTTCATGTCTGCCTACATTTTGTATTAACAAAATTGTTTTTTTAATTGAGGTCGATCTATGTTTTAACCTAGATGTACGCATAGATGTAAACCTATATACGACAGACCTGATTTTTTCTTCTGGCCACTTGAATGAAGTCCCAAGAGAAGACCAGGTTTTTTTTTCAAAAAGCGTGCTGCTAAGAAAATCTATAAAAATCTACTGTACAGTGGAATCTAAAAGTTTTATTTTTGAATCTTTAAACTCATTTTTATTGAAATAATTGAGTTTAATATGCCAGATACGGAACAAATAATAGCGCCATTCGATTCTACGGAAAACTTCTTTGCTCCACGTACCTCACAGTAAAAAAGAATACTTAAAATCCATAAACCTTAAATTCAGAATGTACTCAAATTCAGATATGAATTTAAATTAAGCAACAATTTAGCTAAATTCAAGTAAAGTCTATCCGAATTTGTGAAAACGTATGATCAAATTCTTAAATCCAGAAGTTCAGACAAATTTTTTTTTGGATTTAAGTATACATTTATGAATTTAAGGTGTCATAGTTTAAAGTATTATTTTATGCCAATTTTTTATTTGGTATGATTATAAATTCTATATTATGTACTTGTTTAATAATTAAACAATAACATAATATAGAATCTATTATACTATGTCACCAATTAAGTCCATTAAAAAAATGGTGAAACATAAACATTTTGTAATTTTTTATCAGGATCGAATGGCGCTATTAGTTTTCCAAATCCCGCACTTTTTAAAGTTTTTAAACAACAATGGTTTAGGCAATTTAAAAAAAATGTTTTTTATTGATACTCAGAAAATCCGATTTTATTGTAAGCCGTGTCTACGTGTACGGAAATTTCGGTACAAGTTTTTTCGGTGCGAATAGGGGGAGCTGAAAATGGTCTAAGAGTACCAACATCATCATTTTTTACTTTTTTGAAAAATTTGAATTTTGGGAACATTTTGTTGCTCTCCTGAGAATTGTTTTCTTGGCATTTACATGGTACGTGCTGCCGTGACATCTACCAATTGATTTAGTTTCTCGATATTTAATTCTAGAATTGAATCGAACCAAATTTTGTGAAAAAAGTAATTTCCTTAATAAATTCTTTTTTGTTCAGAAGGGCGTCCCTTTTATAAATTTGTCCTAATTTTTTAGTAAATAATAGCATTTTCGGGAAAATGGTGCGTTCTTCCCTTCAAATAAATTATGAGATGAAGACGTATAGGGAAGACTTCACTTATATTAGAAGCACAGTCATAAAATCATGCAAAATAAGAGATACTGATGGAGAATGATTGTATAAGAAAGAATTGGAATGAATTTGATTGACTTCCGGTAAAGTGGTAAATACGTCCTAGATGTAGTAGGAATGAATTAATAGCCACTATGAATTCGATCGTCTAGAATCTAATTATGAGATGAATAATGCATGATGCATTGATGCGATTAGAGGCACCCTGTAGATGGCCAGGCAGACGGAGTTACACTTCCTCGAATGCGACATCCTGCCGGATTGAAATTGTCCGCTGGTGTGCACTGAAGACTGGGGCGAGTTTCACAAGAGGAAGGGACAACAATTTAACGCTGACACTTCCTTCCTCCGTGGAACGGACGAGTAAACGCGAGTACTACTTGCCTCAGCGTACAAACTGTTCGCTGCGTTGGAGATAGTAGTTTCATTCATAAAGTCACGCATTTCGTCTGCTGCGACTCTTGCAGTCAAAACACAACAGCCATTTTTTAAATTTACAGTTTACAATTTACAATTTAAAATTCACAATTTTTTATTCGATATTTTACAATTAAAAATTTAAGATTTACAAATTTACAATTTACGAATTACAGTTTACAATTTTGAATGTACAAACTACAATTTATAATTTATAATTTACAATTTACAACTTCTTAGTCCCAGAGTGACCAGAGCTGATTTTAATCGAAATTTAGGATAATCGGGTCTCGAAAAAGAGGAAAAAGAAGGATTAAAATGTTACTTCTACACTCCGATGTCCACAAAGATTAAAACAACATGATTTCCTGAAACACATAACAATGTTTTTCCACTGCGTTTTTTCAAAACGCAGTAAAAAAAGATAAGAGTAAAAATAAACTTAATAATTTTTAGATAAAATTATTTGAAAGGACAATATAAAAACAGTTTTTTAAAGTTTAAAAATGAATATGCTATAGTTTTTGGTGACTGAATTTTCAAGCCTTATAATTTCAAGGTAGCGCAGTTTATCCAGCGGCTTGTAAATAAAATTCAGTTCACAATTTAGTCACAATGAGATGATTAATTAATCATTAAAACAAGGAAATATAAAAAATCTTTCATTTGGCAGCAAATATGAAGAAGTCAATTAGATATCAACCAGGGTCAATGTTTGTTTGTTCAAGAAACCCAAGCAAAGTCAAAAACCCTGTAGGACAAAAGTTGCATGCCTAAAAAAGAGGACAAATCTGGACGGATGTTCACACGGCCTGTTCGCTTTCAATTGAATTTTAATACCTCGCCAAAGTTGCCCACTTTTGCCAAAATTTCATCTGGAAAACCTTTTTTCCAACAGATAATATCTTCTATTCGTTCTTTGGACTTAAAAATTTTAAACATTAAAAAAAATCCTGTTAGCTCAAAAATTCTAATTTTTTATATATACGGCGATCACTTGTGAACAATAATAACAAAGTAGAAATTTAAAACCAGATTTTTTTGCTAAATGCACGCATGTTATCATTTTTCTTTTTCGGAAGAAATTCTTGATTTAGTAATTTTGAGATGTTGATATTTTTGATTTCAGAACATGTTTCTTTGATTGAAGGTAAAGTAAAATCAGATTCAATACACTACGTTTTTTCCAAAACGTTTTCATTAAACTAAATCCACAAACAATTGTCAAGAAACTCTGAATTGAGTATTTTTTTGTTCATTTTTTTATTGTTTAATATTATAATTTGCTTTGAAAGTAAAAAATATAAAATACAAAGAATGAACAGAAGACAAGGTTCAACCGAAAAAAGGCTTTTCAGGTAAAATGTTTGTAAGGATGGGTAAATTTGATAGGGAATTAAAATACAATCAGAGAAAAAGTCGGAGAACGAACCGGTTTTAATGGTCACCCCACTTAGTACACTTTAAGTCGCAAAATCTCTCGGTGATAAAATACGTTGTTTTTCTGTTTTCAGAGAGAATTTGAGGTATTTCGTGATTTTTTCTTCGTAATTATAATTAATTATTATTTGCTAATAATGCATAAAAGCAGTCCAGAGAATTTATAAATTCACCTATATGTTTGTAAACAATTTTTATTTGAAAATATAAAATTCATATAGTTTAGGTCACTTGAATTTTCCCGCGAAGAATGACGACAAATATCGATCAGATACAGCCAATCGATGCTTTTAGTTGAAAATGCCGCGAGCTGGCTGAAGGTTTAAATTTTCTTAGTCAATAAAAAAATGTTCTTTCTCGGAATGAGCTAAGGAGATACTAAAGAATTAGAATATATCTTAATCTCATTTCATGCAACATCTCCATTCATTTATGATACTGAGCTAAATTTATAATATATAGTTGATCGCTTTTCGAGGGTAAAAGAAGATTGCTGGTCGCTACCCCTTGTCGAGTGCGTTTACTTTCATGCATATAGACTAGCCACACATGTATTCTTCTTAAAGCGCATAGGAACGCACGAGCTTATATATAGAATAGAAATAGCCCTGGCGGAACAGCACCGGAAGTGAAGGAGTTCCGCCCAGGATTGTAGGGTCACCGTCCTTTGAAATATACATGCTTGTTGATGGTCGGAGAATCCGTTTCTTCTCCTTTTTATCCCCTCTCTTTTAACGTTGAAGGCCTCTTCGTGTGTCTTCTTGCCGTTACGATTTATATAATGCAAAACGAACGGATGGAAGAAATCTTTCCAGGCCGGAAGTAAGGAGATGTTATAAAGAGCATGGAAATTTAGATACAATTATAACGAGACTGGAGAAAAAAGCTTATGTGTGTCGGAAAATAACAGGAAACTCGCTCCACTCCTCACGTAATTAAAAAGCTTCTTCCACTTCCTTTACATAACTAAATCATCATTTTGTTTTAATTGATTATTCTTTATTGTGCAAAATTAATAAATTGAAAACGTAAGGATTACCGTGGTTTATTGTATGTAGAAATTTGGCCTAAATAGTTAATTTGCAATCTGAAAACATTAAACCATAATTTTAAATTATCAAAATTGTTACGATTCTAACTTGGAAATCCTTAAAATATTCTACCTTCTCAATTTTTACTTAACAAAATTTTAATTAAAAATTGATACATTCTATTAAATTGTACAATTTTAAAGTTGATGATTTTGAGGCTTCAAATAAAAAAATGTACAGACTTATGATTCGTATATTGTTTAATGTTAAATTACTAAATTTCAACTTTTTTAGTGTCCACAACCACACTTTTTGAAATTGTTCCATTTTTGAAATCCATATTATGTATAAATTTAAATCATTCTTATTTTACAAGGCTGGCCATTAGAAATAATATTAGATATTTCACTCCTTAAGTTGGAGATTTTTTTAATTTCAGGGCTTACAAAGTAAGCATTTAACCAAGTTTTAGTGTGTATAATTTAAATACATTCCATTAAATTGTTCAATTTTAAATACGATATATGATGTATTTAATTTTAAATACCTTATACATTTTTGAATTTTATATGTGTGAAATTTAATAACGTGCAAATCGATTCATAATTCGTATATTGTTTAATATTAAATTGTGCAATTTGAAATTTTTGATCGTTTTAGGACCACATCTTTTTTAATTGATCCATTTTTGAAAGCCATATTATGCTTCAATTTATTTGTTTTTTCTCAAGGTTGACCATATGCGACTATTCAATTGAGTATTCCTTAGTTTTGAGAATTTTCATATTTCAGGGCTTACAAACTATTTAACCAAATTTTATGGTGTATAATTTGAATAAATTTTATCAAGTTTTTCAATTTTAAATATGATCTATTTATTTTTAAGTCCCTTGTAAATTTTTTACTTTTTAAGGCTTGAAATTTAAAAAAATTACATACAGACTTATCATTCGTATATTGTTTAATTCTGTAATTTAAACTTCGGGAAATCGTGTCATTTTTAAAGCCACATTATTGTTTAATTTATTGAATTGTTATTACAATTTGGTTATTCAGTTTAGAATTCCTTAAGCTTCAGATTTTTTACATTACAGGATTTACAAACTAAGTACTTAACCAAACTTTATTCTGTATAATTTGAAATTGTTCTCAATTTAAAATTAAAAATTTTCCATTTGGAAAATTTCAATATTTTACACCTTTTAAGATGTTTAATTTTAATTAATTTACTTTGCAAAAGTTTAGTTTTAAAGCGAATAAAGTACAATTTGAAATTGAACTGTTTTGAACGGTTCAATCTGAAATCGTATAGTTTTCGAAATTATTTATTCGAAATTTTCGACTTTTCTTTCCTTGGATTTTTGAAAATTCTCTGATATTCAGTGACATCACTCAAAAAAATTTCTTGATAAATCAGTGATATTTGACTAATGTTTCAGGATATCGTCAGCAATCTATCAGTAGTAAAAATACTGAATTTTCAGCCAGAACACTCAAATTATTGATGTGAGTTACTCAGTGAATTTTCATTTATTCATAAGTTGGATAAAAGTACGCCTCTGGTTCCCAGTGAGAAATTGATTGATTACAATTTAAACATTTTAATTTAATAATGTCCAAATAAAATTCCATGGTTCCAATTTCATATAAGCAGGGAGCGGACTAGCGTAGTCTGAAGTTGCGCACCGAGCTTAGCTTAGGCTTCCACGCTGCAGAGAACCATGGCATGGGGGGAGCGGTAAGAGAGCTCGGTGCGCAACTTCAGATTACGCTCGTCCGCTCTCTGCATACATTATACATTTGAAAAATTCAAAATAAAAGTTTAGTAAACTTTTTCAATATCCTAATTTCACAGTTTAATTTTGATTGAAATAGAATTTCTTTAATTCAGTAATGATTGAAATTTCAGATTGTATAATTCCAATGCTTAAATTTGTGTTGTTCCATTTAAAATATGTTTTATATTATAAGTCAGCTTGTTTTCTCTACTAAACATTTTCACTTTATAATTGTTTAATTTTATACTGTTTCAATCTTTAAATTGCACATTTCGCTAATGATTTCTTTAAAATTCTATAGATTATTATATAAGTCATATTCTATTTTTCTTTTTAATTTTGTGGCGAATTTGACTGTTCTCCTTCGAAGTCCGTCGGAAAATTTCAAGACATATAAAAATGAAGAAAGTGGCGATGATTTGTTTGAAAATATAGAAAGTACATTTTCACAACAAACGCACACTGATTTTTTTCATATTTTTTCCTAAATTTCGTCTTCGATAAATAAGACTCCCTGTCTAGAAAACTCATATAAGAAACGACTCTTGATTTTTTGTGATATCTTGCATTCTTAATGAGAAAAATGATAAAACGTTCTTTTCAGAAATACATTTTTTTTTCATATTTTAAAAATTTGAAGAGAAAATAAAGAAGACTTTCTGCAAAGTCCCATCTTTTTATTTTTAAATGTACCCAATATAATTTCTTCAAAAGTAAAATATTTGTACAATCTATTGTACAATAATTTTTTATCATTTATTTAGGTAAATAATTTACACGACGACACTGTACAATATTTGCATACTATATCAAATTCCAAATAATATATCATTTTTAAATGCACTATACATTTCAATTTTGCAGCCTTTTCATCCACCTCTATACAATAATTTGAACATTATTTTATGTCTGAAATGTGAAAATATATTTGATTTATATATCTAAATTTTCATCATTTCACTTGATCAATATACAATAATTGTACATTGCAGCATTTCAAAATAAAATAATTCTACAATCAAACTTCTTGAATATATTATTATAAATTTTAATTTCAAAAATCTTAAAACTAGACTTTCAGACTAAAGTTTGATTTAAAGCAAGGCTTTTTTTATTAAAATAAAACTGTTTTTACTTGCGTAGACTTTTTATTTGTACAATTTTCGTTATAAATGTTGTATTTTTTGAAATGCTTAAAAAAATCATCTGCTAATTTCTGAAATCGGTTAATGTATTTTGTGTGTTTTTTCATTTTGAAAATCTCCAAAACATTATATGAGCCAAAAGCAATATTTGTGTCATGCGAAACTGATGATTCAAATTCTAGTTTGAAATGCTCAAAAGAATAATTGAAAAAAGAGTTAATGAAGCAATTTTATCATATATACAACCAGGTCGCAGCTTTATTGAATCCTTTTCAGATCAATCCTTTCACAATGAGAAGCTAGATTATTATTATGTACAATGTATGTGTATAGAAGATTATCGTGTTTCATGACAAAGAGGTCACACACAGTCCTCGACATTTGTTCTCGGTAGAAGGAATGTCGTTCGGCGTAACAGGAGCGAATACCGTTTCTCGAAAGTCGTTGTTCTTTTGACCCAAGGCACGTTCAAAACTTCGTGGCAGCTTCAGAAAATATTTTCCTAGTCAAAGAGTCAAATTTAAAAATGACAATTCTGAGAAATTGCATATATTTTAAGTGTTACGCTACTTTCTTTCAGAAAAAGAGCTGATCAAAGGAATAAAGCATCAAAGGTGAATTTTAGGCGCCTTTCTTTCTCAATCCTATCGATCGATCTTTAGCGTTACAGATTGATCTGGAGAACGAAAGAGAGAAAAAGAAGTCAATGACGTCAGTACGAACTACGGGGCGGGCGGATTCTGCTGGGAGGTATTTCTTGCTCCATCGTTAGGTTCATCACAATCAAGAGAATATTTTATGAGATAAATAATTTTACGTAACACTTTTCATTAAATAATAATTTTACTTCCAATTATGACTCGTGATACTATTTTGTAAAATAGAAAGAAACGGTTTGAGAAAACTAATTATGTACCTTGTACGATTCCTGATGTACATTATTAAAAAATGTGCAATTTTTACGAAAGGTGGCCCTGCAGCGGTACAGTTCAATAATAACTTAATAACTTTGAAAATCAATTTCATATATCAGACTTCACGCTCTTCTAACTATTCTCTTCTCTAACAAATTTTTAAAGAATTGTTTTTTTTTCATCTGTTTTGAAGACACTTTCCCATTTTCTGCTTTCTCTTTAAATGGTAAAAGAACCCAATACAAAAACTTACCCAGGCGGAAAAATTATATATAGGTTATATATACATAATATTTTCGCCTGGGTAAGTTTTTTGGCGTAAGAGTTAATTCATTTTGGTTGAAAAGTGTATACTATTATATTTTTGGTTCGGAATTAATCTCCCTTATTTAAAAATTCGACTATTCCATTGAAAATTTAGTTATTGTACTCAAAATGCAACTATTTCATTAAAAGGTCATCTTTTTATATTGTCATCAGAGAAGGCATTAAATTTGTGTAATATTCCTATGTATGTATGTATGTATGTATGTATGTATGTATGTATGTATGTATGTATGTATGTATGTATGTATGTATGTATGTATGTATGTATGTATGTATGTATGT
>NC_046659.1:65328190-65345887 GCF_010883055.1 Belonocnema kinseyi
TATGTATGCATGTATGTATGTATGAATGTATGTATGTATGTATGTATGTATGTATGTATGTATGTATGTATGTATGTATGTATGTATGTATGTATGTATGTATGTATGCATGTGTGTATGTATGTATGTATGCATATATGTATGTATGAATGTTTTTATGCATGCACGCATGTGTATGAATGTATGTATGTATGTATGTATCTATGGATATGTAGATACGATAACTGCTGAAAAAATTAATATATCACAGTTACATTTGGTACACTCTTTTAGTGTTGAAAACTGAAGGTCAATTTCGTTAGCCAGCCTTTTTGGATAAAAATTCAAAAAGTGAGCGCATTTAAAAAATGTTTGACCAATTTTTTTCAAGATTTAAAAATTCTCTGTACGGTTATTCGTAGTACTTGAAAAGACGAACATTTAAAAAAAAACGAAAATGTAAATTTTTAACTAACTAACGTGCGATATGAAAAAAGTCGAGAAAATAAAAACGTTAGTTCTTGAAAGCAAATTTTGTTCACACAAAAAAGATCTGCAAATTTGTTATTAATCATTTTCTGGCAGAATGCGTAGTTTTTGTTTTAATCGTGAAAAATAACATGGACAGTAAAAAAATCAAATATTTGGAAAAAGATGCGAGGCACGAAAACATAGGAATAAGTCAAAATTGTGCATTCAAAAAAGATTGACTAATTTGTAAAAAATGTTGTTAAAAAAGTAAATTCGAGATGAAAAAATAACTTTTTGGAAAAACGAAACACAAGCTACAATAATATTTTAACTAAATACCATTTTTCGCCTAAATTATATCTACAAATTTTCTTCGAGATACTTTACGCTGGGATGCGTATTTTTTTAAATCATAAAAAATAACATTGAAAATAAACAAATTAAATTTATGAAAAAAGAATAAGTTACAATAAAATGTTTAAAAACAAAATTGATTTTGTTTTATATGATGCGCACTTTAAAAAAAATGTTAAACAAGATAATGAAATTACGTATGTTTCAATATCAATACATATTATGAGAATAATTTTTAGTGAAAAATAAGGAGCAAATATTAAAGTAATCCTGATAAATAAAATGTTTACATTATTTTGCAATATCTGAATAAGCAGTACCAGCGCAAAGTTTAGAAATAAATATAATATACATTTGATATTACAGCGTTGAAAATAGTGTAGAAAAGTTAAAATTTTGGACAAAATATTGACAGAGACAATTCACAATCACCAAATTACAGTTGTCGATGTATTGTCCTTTAATTTTAAAAGTCCTGCGCACAAATGTGGAAGAAATGCAAAGAACCGAGCGTCTGCAGCGCGAGAACTACAGTTACCTGTAGGCGATCTTAAATCTGAGAGCTGCGCGCGCATCGCGTGATGGGCTTGTGCCGGCGATGTGGGCAGATTTTTAAATCAAAAATTCATTTTCTTGATTGAAAGTTGAACTACTTTGTTAATATATCATTTTTTGTTTAAAGATTTTTCTCATTATTTGAAAATTTATCTTTTTAATTGAAAATTGACCCTCTTTATTTGAAAATGCATGTATTATGTTGATATTATCCTTTTGTTATACATATTTATCAAATTGGTATAAAATTAAACAATCTGGTTGGAAATGAACTTTTTGTTGAAAATGCATTTTTTTTGTAGATAACTCACCTTTTTGGCTTTTAAATTTCATAATTAAGTTGAAAATTCATGTACTTTGTTTACAATAAGTTTTTTGCTCAAAATAATTTTTATTATCTGAAAATTTCACTATTCCATTTTTGGTTAAGAATTTATCTTTTATAAGTTGAAACTTCAATTATTTAATAGAAACTTCATGTATATTGTAGAAAATTCTTTTCTTTTGGGTTTAAGCCAACAATTTTCTAAAACATCACACATTTTAGATTTAAAACTGTTTCTACTAAATTCTTCTTTTTTAGTTTAATTCGACTAGTGGAAAATTCTTTTTTTCCGTTAAACATTAATTGTTTAAAATATAAATTCATCTTCCTTGATTGGAAATGAACTTTCTTTTTGACAATTCATCTTTTGAGGTTTAAAAGTCAACTTTTTTCTAAAACATTTGACTTTTTAGCTTAAAAACTTAACTTTGTTGGTGAAAAATCGTCATTCTGGTAAAAATTAATCTTATTTATTTTTTAAATTCATATATTTGGTTTAGGATTTACCTTTTTTTGTTATAAAAATTTTCTTTTTCTATTGTATTAGACTGGTTAAAAAATGTTTTTTATTCTTCAAAATGAATTTATTTTTAACTGAAATGTTAACTATCACATTTTTGTTTGAAAGCTTATTTTTTTAGTAGAAGATTAAACTATTTGGTTAAAACTTTAATTCTTTTTTGGCCGAAAATTGAACTGTTTTGTAGAATATTCATCCTTTGGTATTGAAAATTCATTTTTTGTGGTAGAAAAGTAATTTTTCTTAGTTGAGCCACGTCCTAACTAAGAGAATTTATAGATATCTCTGCAAGGAAATGGACAATGACGTCTCTAAGTGGTGACGCACATTGCAAACAAATTACAAAACTCACTGAAAGTTTGAAGCACATTGAAGATTATTCGGCTACAAAGATAAGGTATTGTCGTCACCAGCCATTTCTAATGACTGTTATATTGACAGAGTTGACGTCTATAATTCAAAAACTTCTTTCTCTATTTCGAGTTTTTGGCCCGAAAATGGTATGAATCGAGGAGGGAGTATAAGTGGCTCTATATAAATAAAAAAATGTCAAGTTGCTACTCACTTAAGAAGACAGTCGAAAAAAGAAACAGCTTGCCTTCTTCTTTCTTCTTGAGACCCTCTTCCTTTCTTCAGAGTCGCATTCCAAAGCACTGCAGGGATCGCCCACACGACTTTAGCTTTTGTAAGCTTCAAAGGTACCTTTTTCCGAACTCAGAGTTCTTCGATTTCACTACTTTCTTTCTATTTTGCATACCGTATAAATTTGACCTTTCCTCAAAGAGAAAATTTACGGCACAGTGTTTTTTTTGGTTACTCTGTATACGCAAATTTATGGCTGAAGAATTTGGATGCTTTCAATTCTTTAAATTCCTGCATTCTTTACAGTTTTATCTTCTCCCTACTTTCACTCAAATGTAAAAAATAATAAAAGAAAATGTTGTCCTTTTGTAATAACTAATAAGTATACAATAATTATTAGCAAGGTTCATTTATAAGGTACACAAATAATTTTTCTACCTGAACATGCATACATGCCTAAAATGTACCTTTTTCGCCAACAAATCTTTGCCAACAAAAAATTCAAAATCATACAAGATTTAGAGGTCCTATATTTGAGTTTTGCCTTTTGTTTCTTAAAAACTTACTTTACAAATTTTAATTGCAATATTTACAATGATCGTTATATAAAAAGGGGATATTTTACATATAAAAAAAATGTAGTACATGCATTTTTAAGACCTTGAGAAAATAAAAACAGCGAAAAATCAATAAAAGAAAAAAGTTAATGTACGATTAAATGATATTGGGTATGAATTTCTGAATCATATCCGATTTTTAATTTTTTGACTTACAAGGTATAACTTAGGCTACTATCTGTCCAAAAAATAGAGGCACCTCGATTTTTGTACAGATTTTCAAGAAAATCTCAGCAGAAAAAAATTCTAAAAATCTGAGAAAACATGCATGTTGAAGTTGAAGGGTTTGCCAATACTGATACAGAGTTTCAAATTGTTGATATGATTGGCGATTATTTCCTGACGAATGGAAGGTGAAAAAGTACCATAATCATGTTATCATTTCCGAATACTCAACTTTGAATAGCTCGAAGTCACTGAAAATAAATGATGAAAATTCGGAGAAAAAAATTGATACCTCACTACGTTTTTGTTAACAACTTATTAACAAATGATTATTTTTTATTCCAAATTTCACCATTGTGTACAAAAAGGATTAATGAAATCATATATTTTTTCAGGATTTTCATCATTTATTTTTAGTGACTTAGAGCTATTCAAAGTTGAATATTCGGAAATGATAATATGATTATGGTACTTTTTCGCCTTTCATTCGCTTGGAAATAATCGCTCATCATCAGAGCATTTTGATACTCTGTATTAATATTGAGGAAACCTTTACCTGTGACACGCATATTATCTCATATTTTTACCATTTTTTCTGCTGAGATTTTCATGAAAATCTGTACGAAAATTGAGGTGCCTATATTTTTTGGACAGACAGTGGTATACTTTTTCAGAATTCAGATACGAAAATAATTTTTTTATCTCCCTGATACGGATGAATTAAAAGGGGATAAATTTATAAAATTTAAAACTCTTCCTTTGGCAGAATTAATCGAAAGTTCGAAAAACCTAATGTTATTTGATACATTTTTCTGAAGAGGAAAACAAGAACCTTTATAGAAAATCATTTTCCCGAGCGAGCTCTGTATTCTGATTGAATTGAAAGAGTTTTGAAATATTTTATTGCATATTTTATTATTATTATTTTATTAAAATTTTATATTTTATGAATATTTTAACTGAATTTTAATTTTACGTATCATTTGTTAATAACTCAAGAGGATTTTACAGACTTTATAAAACTTCATGAAGTATGTAAATCAATATCAAACGATTTTAAATTCAAATAACTTATTAAAGCTTCAAATACATATGGTTTAATTTTGAACGCATAAAGTTTTAATTTTTACAGTTTTTAACGATTCAAAATTAAAATTGATCATTTTGACATTCTTCATCATCCTGTACGTTTTTAATTATAAATTGTTTAACATGTCTGAATGCTGTAGTAATGACATTTTCATCATATAACAATTCAAACAAAAATATTTTTAACTTCAAATACTTTAATTTTGAATTTTAACATACGTTGAATTGAATTGGGCGTTTAATAATTTTGTAAACGATTGAAATTTGTCATTTTTAAAATTTTGGTGTCTGAACTTTATTTTGTATAATTTTTAACGCTGAAAAATTAAAAATAATTCAAGATTAATCATATTCAGGTAGGTATACTTACCAATATTTTATCTCATATTATTATTAATATTATAACAAGAACAAGGAAATGCAAGATCTTAAAATGTCAAGTAGCGTCGAAAATGTTTACCAAGTTTTAAACGCGAACGTCTTTTAAAATTTTGAAACTTTAATGTATTTTGACCTACTTTAAATTCTGTAATCGCGCAAAGTGCTTCTAATTACATATTATACTACTTTACGACCTGCACTTATTTACAAGAAATTGATTTAATTAAAAGAACTGGTATTTAGTCGCTTTCAAATTCAAAATCATTAAAATATAAACTTATTCTTTTCACCTTCATTATACGTTAATTTAATTATTTAAAACTGTTAATCTTTGTTTTTGTTAAATTCATCTTGGTTTTTCTTAAACAACTTTCCTTAAGTTTCAAACCTTAAGTATTTTATCAATTGAAAATATTTGGTTTTTCATACCATGTTTCAAAAGATAGAAAGTTTAGTTATAAAAGTTTAATTATTTCTTCCTCATTTCATAAAACATTATTTTAAAAATTAAAAAATTGTCTACTGTACATATTTTTATTTGAAGTTTAAAAATAATGGGGTGCAAAATACGAGTTATAAAATAATTGTAGACTGTAAATAAATGAAAAACAAAAGTAGTTTAGAATTTCTCAGTTTTTTATGAATTAAAAAAAAAGTTCTTTTTCCTTTCTTGGTTATGGGTATACTATGCTATAGTATAGAATACTGGTCATGCAATTGACTCCTTCCTACGACTTCCGGTCTACGTTGGAGGTCGCTGATTATGTTTCGACGAAAGTTCGTTGGCCACGGGGAAAATGTGGGGAAGCCCTCAAATTTTAATTCCAGATATTAACTTTTGAAGATGCTGATAGTTTCCAGGTAATTTTTATAAAAATGTTATCTTTTAATATGATTTTATTGACGAGAATAATGAAAAATAGAACTGCCAATTGCTATACAATTTCGAATTATACTCCTTATAATCCAGTCACCACTAATATGCTGAGAGGTCCAGACTCTAAAAAAGCCTTATCTTGGTTCAAATATTCTGCAAAATATTGTTTTTATAAATTATGTATACGTTAGAAATTTTTTTAAAATCATAAACGAATAACTTTTCGAAAAAGTGAATTTCAAACCAAAGTTACTCTCTAGTCTTGAGAATTTATAAAAACAATATTTTTCAGAATGTTTGAACCAAGATAAGACTTTTTCCTGTCTGCGCATTTTTTTACAATTAACCGTTTTCAAGTTATAACCTTATAAATAAATAAATTTTAAACAAATTTGACATACATATCGGAGTACGTGTCTTGAAAAGCAATTTGCATTTTTTAATTATTCGATGCAATAGGTGCTGAGATATGCATCTGCAAACATTTCGATTTGAGTTTAAATTTAATTGTGTATAAAGCTTTAAGCTGACCACGAATTTATTTCTAATCGTTCATAAATGTAAAAAAATGTACAGTTGACAAAATAGCGACGGTTTTTTTCCTGAATATATTTAGAGTTAATTTACTCAAACCCCCCCAAAGTTTTTCCTTTTGAACTTTTTTCTAGATCCGTGTAAGATTATTCATCGAGAGAAGATATATTTTTTTGTATAAAAAACGCCATTTCACGTTTTTTTTGCCAAAATGACACAAGATGCAAAAAAAGTTAAAGCAACAAAGCTGTTTCTCAAAATAAGTTATACATTTTTGCGAAAATATTTATAAAATACTTTCAGATTAATTTTTTCTTAACAATACCATTTTCTTGTGTCATAAATAATCAAAAGAGGGATGAATTTGACAGTTTTGTCAGTTTTAAAAAGAAAAATTTTATATAGAAGTTCTTGAAACTATTAAATCACGTTCACATGGTTGATAACAAATTAATTTAAGAAATTTTTTATGCATACATATTTTCGCAAAAATCTCAAAAATGACGCGAGATAAAAATAAGTGTTGAAAGACATTTTTCCTTTAAGTTTTTTACAGAAACAATTTTTATTTTGACTTTTTTCGCAGCTCACGTCGTTTTGGCAAAAAAATTAAATATTCTTTTTTCTTACAAAAAAAATTATCTCTTATTTCCAAGATACCGGCACAAGGCAGACTGTCATGGAATATTAAACTCTGTACATTAGAAAGAATCTCGAAAAAATCAAAAGTAAAAAAGTATTGTCTATTTTAGACTTTATCTTTTCAAGTCAAATACTCATAACTTTGTCAAAAACAATTTCTAATCAAATTTGAGTGGAAAATGATTTTGTGAATCGAGCATGGACTGCCTGTCTGATTTGAAATGAATTTGGTCAAAAACAGAAAAGTCTAATCTGGATTCAAATATTCCGAAAAATATTTTCAAGAATATATTTTTTTTCATAAATAATATATTTCTTTTAAGAAACTTGATTAAGTCATTAACTACCAACTTTTCCAAAAAGCACCTTGGACATTCTTAATCAAGAGGCTTTTCGTAATATAAATTTTAACTTTTATAAGTATTCTATCTTTGTGGTTGTTCAGTTATTATACTTTAAAGTGATTATTTTTATTATAAGAATATTTTCTAAGATTGCCATGTAAATTATCGTCGACCAATTACTATCTCTCGTTATTGATATAGCAGCCATATAAATTCAAACGCTACTGCGCGTACTCATTGTGTCATTTGTGTCAACTATAGCTATGATTTTTTACATGGAAGATTTCGTGAAGTACGCAAATAAATATTTCCATTTATGGAAGGAGTGCCGAAATATATTTGGTTTATGATCCCCGAATTTCGTTGAGCTTACGCGCGGCTTTATTTTAAGTCATAATGATTGAAAAATAAATAAAACAGGAATATTTGTAGGTAATCGCATGAAAAGAGCCTTTATGGTTGGTATGGAGTTACGTATCGGATCCCATAG
This sequence comes from Belonocnema kinseyi, assembly GCF_010883055.1. Taxonomy (NCBI): domain Eukaryota; kingdom Metazoa; phylum Arthropoda; class Insecta; order Hymenoptera; family Cynipidae; genus Belonocnema; species Belonocnema kinseyi. The sequence goes on from NC_046659.1 coordinate 65,336,116, forward strand.
CCGGATAAATTTCCAGCAGTTTAAGCCGAAGGGTTTAAAAATGTGTCGCCGAGTTTATCTTCGAACAAGAAATATATCCACTTCCGGTTGCTTTCGGGACATGAGTACAGTTACAATAGATTCAGTATAGGTTCTAGTATAATCTCCAACTCAAACTCGAAAAGAATAATTTTGATCAGGAATTTGAAAAAGCGAATATCTTCTAAACGAGGAACCGGCAATAAGGGCTCTTTTCATGAGCGCACCCACATTTTATATTTCCGTGAAAATATTGGTAAAAAGCATAATACAATATTGTACTATACATTTTTCGATCAAGAAATTTCTGGTTAAATTTATCATTACCAATACTCTGTAATCAAGTTGTCATAGTGATAAACTAAACCAGATTAGTAATACTAACAGTTCTAGAAGAATGTAAACAAACGCATAATTTCCACATAATACAATTATCACATCACAATTTAGTGTAATTTTTGTTATTTCTTGGAATCCATGTCAATTTGATTGACAAGTAAATTATTTGTCTAAGATATAAAGCATTTTAAAATATATTATCTTAAGGGTAGATTAAGTGAACAAAACGCGATACATTTATTTTTTGAAAAAATTGCAATGATAATTGTTTCTGTTTGTTTGGAATATCATCAATTCGATTACAGCTTAAATTGAAAAAAAACCATATTACTACGATTTACATTTTTTGACTCGGAGTAAATAAATAAATATAAAATGTTGCTAATTAATTGCTGTTAATTCTTTAATTTTTCTAAAAAACGTACAGACTTTTTTTACATGCAAAGTATAATTAGGTTTATCAAATTGCACAATGAATACAGAGAATTTCTATTCTTATAAAAAAACAATGCTTAGAATATAAATCAAGGCACTCAGCTAAATTCATCTTGCCAATAGGTTATGCTTTGTCTGTTTATGGTACAACTGAACCAAGAAAAAAAATCAACCATTTATATCACACGAGTCAGGAAATGTGAAACTTTTTCGAAATTTAGGAATTTCTTGAGAAAGGAAGAAAAAGATTTGATGAGAATCGCTGAGAATGAATTAACGAATGAATAGGTCTGTTCAAATAGTTTCGGGTACTTCCGGTGTACCCATAACCCTTGCCCTTGGAGGCTTATGGGTAGAAATCCCCAGATCCCTACACCTTCTTTCCACCCACAACTCTCCTTCTCCAGAGCCATTAGCCATTAACGAAAGCGTTTTTATTCTTTTATACTGACATTGCTGCCAACTACTACCGCCCAATCACTGTTATTACGACCGATTAAATGGCTGGGTAGAACACGAGAGCACGTGTAGACACGAACAATCCGAAGTGCACCGCAAGACTGCTGCAGCCTGCAGACAGAGCCGCTGTTCAAGTGTACGGCTTTCCAGGGGACTGCACTCTACCCCCTCCTTCCCTTGATAAATTATATTTCCCCTGTACAAAACCACCCTTTCGGACTTCCCTTACCCTTTCAGAAGGAGTTCCTCATTTTTTATCACAAATAAGGTCTTTAACACCTTTCTGTAATGTAATTTCTGCAACTACGTGAATACAACCTGTAAAAACAATTTTAATCCTAAGGGTTGGATGACATAGTTTTGCCGAATTTTTAAAGTCCCGAATGTGGAAAAGTACTATTTTTCGGAATTTGAAATTTTCGCAATTATTATCTTCGCCAATTTATTACTTTTGGGAATTTGAAAATTCGGATTTTCAAATTTCGAGAATAAAAATATTCCATACTTTATTTTCATTCAGGAGTTTTCAATTTTGGGGTAGACCATATATTACGTAATTCAATGCATTCAATGTGTCCAAATATTATTTCCAATTTTTTATAATAATATCATATTTTCGAAAAAATAATTTTTGGTCAAGTTAGGATTTTTTGAAATATCAACTATATTCAATTATATCATTATATCAATTATATCATTATATCAATTATATCAATTATATTTTGTTGGGCTTTGTTAATAGAACACTTATTAAAAAAAATTTAAAGTCTTTCATATAGATGTCTTCTTGTTTCGTTTAAAGAAACTTTATAATTTTTAATTATGCTAAATTCACATTTTTTTGTTTTGGAATGGCTCAAGAATTACGTTTAATAATGTTTTACGCACAAAAATCTAGTGCTGTATTTCTTCCATTCAAACAAAACTAATTTTATGTAAAATACTACAAAAAATATCAGTATAAGTATCTCATTAATCAGTTAAAAAGCATAATTTTTGTTGCTATTTCTAAAAGTTCTAACGTGATTAGATTTTTTATTAAATATGACTTAATACCATTATTTTTCAACGAAAAACATCTTATTAATTTTGAAACCCATAGAAACAAACCTAGTTCTTCAAACAGCTAAAATATTAAATTCTTCTGTGGTGGCCAAAAGTAATAACTAAAAAAATGTAAGTCACGAGTGTTTCTAATAAATAATTGATGTATTCCTCCCTACCTTCTTATATGATTTTACTATCTTCGTTTCAAATTTTACATTTTTAAAAATGTTACGTAAAGTTTCTCGGACCCTCTCCCCTCCCATATCTTAACAGAACCATGGCAGTTCCTTTTGAACCCTTTCATCCTTTTAAAAGCGTTACGTAATATGTGGACGACCACTTGCAGGAAATTTCTGTTTTTTTTTTTAATGTTTTTGGTATTTTTCCACATTCGGAATTTCGAAAATTCAACAAAATTGTGTCATCCATCATAAGGGTAGTTTGATAAAACAATTGGCTCTTCTTAAAAAATATGATTGCTCATTTCATTATTTTTATATAATTATATTTATTTCATATTTATATATAATAATTAAATTTAATTATTTATTAAATTTAATTTTTTTTTAATAGTTGTTCACGTTATAATTTCTTGAAGCTGTAGAGCTTCAAATTTTTCAGTTTAAGTCGAAGAAACATTCCATCATATTTTTGTTATAAATAACAAAATTTTGTTTTTAAAAAAGTGTCCTCTTCGTGAATTTTATCTTTTGTAAAACATTTTATTGCTTTAAAATAGTGATAAACTCTTATAATAACCAAATACTGATATGTTTCTTCGATTCAAATTAAATTTTTTGTTTATAAAAAATTGTTCTACCAAAGCTTACTTACATGAAATTCGCATTAATTTTTTCAAGCATAAGGTAATATTTTTGAATTTTTAGAACATAGCAATTTTCAAATTAAAACCAAAAGAGAAGACATTTGCCGATTTTAAAATGCTGTGTATAACTCTTTGCGCATGCACATGATGTTATTGTGACACTGTGAGTACTACTTTCGACAGAATTTTGTTGTGAAAACTCTTCTATCACAGTTTTCCCTCGAACTAAAACAGAGTGCAACATTTTTCAGAAACATGTAGAAAAAAATAATTATTTTCATTTCGAAAGGAAATAAAAAAAACGCATATTGTGTAACAAAATTGCACAATAAGGCTTGAAAAGAAGTATATTTCCAAAAAATCAGTTTTTTAAAAACGTATACTCAAGAAGGTCAATTTGTGTAATATAATGATGAAAAGGAGTTTGAAATGAGAGAAGTATGTGTCATTAGGGACAGTTCTATTACAAATGAAAACAGAGGGAAAAAAGAAAAGAGACTCCTCGAGTAAAAATGCTTCGACTTGAGTTCGACTTGGTTATGTCTTAAGTACGTCTTCAAGATATCGATGTCTTGCTGCGTCTCAAAACTGAGCCGAGACATAAGCCTTTGTCTTATACCTTTATGGCCACGCCAGGTAACACGGCGTTTAGTTGTCTCAAGTCGAGCCTTGTCTTGGCTAAGACGACGTTTACTTGTCTCAAGTAAACCTGCCTCAATACAAACTTTTTTCGGCTCATAAATGAGATTAAAATTGATTATTGAAAAAAGTCTAATTACTCAATTAGTTGTTTTTAATTTAAAAATTCAGAATCTGTGGGTCTGAACGAGTATAACCCTTAAAAATGGTCTTGAAACAAATAAAAATTGTCACTTTCTAGAGAATCTCCTAAACCATTAGAAATACGTAAAAACAAACGGTTATAAACCGCTCGTGTTGGAGTCATATAAATTCAACTCAAGGGATAAATTTATGTCTTCAAGACATAGAAACTTGTCTCCAAGACATAAATTGAAGTCTGATTCCGTATAAAAACTGAGACATGCTCAAGTCGACCTTTTCGATTTCAGCATGTCTTGATTGGGGACAATTCCAGTCGAACTCAAGTCGAAGCATTTTTATTCGGGTCACTATCTTTTTTTTTCTTTTTTATCCGTCTTTTTTATATTACAAAGAACCAACATGTTGCATATATGAATTTGAAATTACTTGTTAAGATACTATTTACATTTTCCTGTTAAGTTCTTAATCTTTAATATTTTTGAGAACCCTTACACGCATTTTTCATTTTTTTAAAAGCAATCCCCAGGAATGTTGAAACGGTAATCTTTCTTATAAGAATTATAAAAAAAACTATGAATTTCTTTATTATATTTTGAAAAATATCTCTTACAATTAATTGTATTATTTTCCTCTCTCTGTATGTACATCTCTATGAACCTATATTTTGAATTAGTTTAACTACGTCAATCTCTGCAAAATTCATGAAGAAAATAAACTTCCATTTGAATCTATGATAAAAAACATATATATTTTTATTGTTATTGTCGTTGAATCCAATGGAAGGCGAATAATCCTTTTTCTTGTTCTTTTATAAATGTCAAAATGTCAAGAAAAGTTAAAAACCACTGAAGATATGAAATTTTCTTCAAAATGTAATGAAAATTGATCTTGAAATACCTAAATTATTATCATATTTAAGCACATTAGATAAAAATGATATCTATTACAAATTAATGCAAGCAAAAAATTAATATCCGTAGATAATTATTAGTTTAGCGATGATCACCAGTTATCTTAAGTTAAAAAATACACATTGTTAAAAATAATTGATAAAATTGAGAAAAATATCCTCATTCTTAATCGCAACTCATTTTGGAAGAAAAATGTTGGCACACTTAGAAAAAAATGTTTCAGGTTGAAATCGTTTGTTTGATAATAGTCATTTAAAGTTTAAATGTTTTTGCTTTCTCTTCAGGTAAAACTTTTAATTCTTATTTGATGCCATGGGACTAATCTTATTCCTTGAAGGATTCTCTACAAATCTCTTTGGTACGTTTACATTATAGAAAATGTATTAAGGAATTATACAGCTGTTATTTTTATAATCGATAACTTTCTTAAATGAATTTCTTTTTAATAAAAACGTGCACAAAGAAGTTTGCAGATAATCCTTTAAGGAATAAAAAAGCCCTGAAACATTAGGATTAAATAGGGATGGTAAGTTTTAACTAATGAGAAAGTAAAAACATAAAACTCAAAATAACTATTGTTAAATGAACAATTTAAGTCTGAAATATTTTTTCTAAAGACCGCCGTCAGTTCAACTTTATCAATTAAGTCTAACAATGCGCGGTTTTCAGCTGAGATAACTAGTAAACATCCTTAATGGAATTTAGAAAAAGTGATTTTTTATTAAGATTTAAAAGCAGATAGTTAATAGCATATCTATATATTTTGGTAAATTGCACGCTAAAGACAATGAAATGTCAAACAAAAATTTCAACCATCAAGTTATATTTTCAAAAATATATAAAAAAATAAAAAAATTAGTTTCGTGTTTTCACACATTTGGAAAACCGGTTACCAATCCCAGAAGGCAAAAAGATATATAATCGATATATAGAGGAAAAAATTATATATGCTATTTCCCATAAACTACACTGAGAAAACTATATCACAAAAATTACAATATATATCATAATTCCTGCGCTATATATCGTAATTATCGCATAATAATAGCGCAAAATCGTGATATCGTACATTGCAAGTTTTTACATTATATACCGCATAATTGTGCAATCTATAACGTAAGAAATGGGGATTCCCCTCCGTCGGTTACATTTTGCGCTTTTGCTAAATTGCATTAAGTAAATTCCAATTCGTCTACAATAATGTGATTTATTTCGTAGGAAATATATCAGTAAGTACATATTTTTTTGCGTTTTCTGTCGTAGGTTCTACATGTTTTACTGAAATTTGCTCACTTCAGCACGACGCAGTCGACGAGTTCAGAATTATTTTCCTATCCTCAGTGAAACTTTCGTCGAAATAAGTTTAATCATTAACAGTTGCAGGTCTTACCTGCAGCAAATTTTTAATTTTCTCTGTGATTGTTATAAATCTAGAGTCCGATTTATAGCTGGAACTGACTCATACTCTGCTTTTTGCCATTGCTGCTAAGGACGCCGTAGCAGACGACAGCAACAAAATTCAACTTCATTTTTGTCTGTGATATTGGTGCATTATAATATCGTACAAAGCTCCGGGACCTAATTGTATGTTATCATACTGCGCTTTCCTGCAATATAGAGGTTTTGCGATATCATTGTGCGATATCTTTTTCTCCGTGTATAATTTCCCCCTGGGGTATTTTTGCACTAGTGCTTCAAATGCAATAAATATTGAACGGTGTGATTAAACTCATTCTTATGTACAACTGAATAATATGTGAACGATATTTTCGTGTTTTGGAAAAATTTCCTAAATGGAAAGATTTTTCTTCGTTAATTTCAAGAATTTTCATTTTAAAAATACGAATTGCAAGAAAAAGTTACGGAACTTATATAACCTTTCCCATTTTTACCAGAAAATTTTTCGAATGCTTGGTTTTTAAAAACGAAAGTTCCTATATTTTCTCTACACAAACTGATTTTTGGTGAACCTAATCACTAACTTTAAAAAAATTGATTTTACGAACAGATGTTTCCAGAAAAAATCATAGATCTCAAAAGAAGAGACAAGATGAAAGAATACTTTATCTTGCAATTACGTATTCAAATTAAATGCATAGCCTTGAATACACTAAAGAAATTTAAATTAACTGTTTAAGTATTGTTAAACTCTATAATATGAAATGGTGAAGGACAAGAACATATTTCGAAGATAAAAATGTTATTTATTTCTTCAAAAGGAGACAATTGGATCAATGTACAAACGCAATTGCAATCATGATTAGAATCACGCAGAATATAATAAGTAATTACATATATTGAATTGAAATATATTTTACAGAATTATGTACAAATTGGATAAATAATCTGCACCTCACTATGAAATTGTTTTGTGAGATAAACATTCGAATGGATCACGTAATGCAAAAGAGTGTATCAATAATTTTCGTAAAAAATGCACAATATAAATACAGACATTTCTTCACTCTCTCTAGTACCACTTTTTCCAGAATTTACAAAATAATTGTATTCAGTACAGAATTAGTATTTCTCAAAGATGAAAGTCAATTTATACATAAAAAATGTTTCGATAAAAACCCAAAGATAAATTTTTTAATGAGACATTTGTTTTAACTTCACCCAGAAAATATATTTCGTAGAATGAACAAAATATAACAATTGATAACAAAATTCAAAGGAAGATGTCATTGATTCTAATAAACATATTTTTATTTCACACATTCCATAAATCTCACTATGAAAATCGTTTATGTTTTCACAAAAAAACGATTTCATAAGCGCAACTGTAAGGCAGTCTATGGCCTGTACTTTGCGAACCTTTTCTTTTTCAAGACAGCGATTACCCTGTAAACTGGTTTAATATAAACCGTGCAATGACCGAAGTTTTCATTACAATTTTTCTAAGAGCACATTTTGTCTGCAAGACACTTCTTCATAAGTTATTTCGTCGTAAGGAGAATTTTATCATTTTGGTTTGCAATTAATTTAACTTAGTTTTTTCTTTAATATCTTCGCCAAATTTTTTAGCCATAATAGGAGAATTGACCAATTTGCTGCATTATTTGACGCTTACTCATAAGTGGCACTTGATTTTCGTTTCTCTCTGTAACAAAATTCGTTTCCACTCACTCACAATCGCTCGAGCAGGCCTCTATTAATTTTGCTCACTCTTGTAAACGAGACACGAGTGAACGAGCATAACCTCTTTATTTTATTGGACATACGTTATACGCCTTTGCAAGTGTAGGAATACTTATTATTATGTACATAACAGTCGTCGTTAAAATACTTCTATACGAGTATGTATATACACTCTACACACTTTACACACTCTGGCAACAAATCTGCGGCGTCAAGATTACTCCTGGAGTGATATAACTCGAACACATTGGGAATAAGCATTGTGCACGTTCAACAAAGCAATAATTACAAAACTTTGACAATAACGACGGTTAAGCTGATAATGCAATGAGCGTAGTTTGTAAAATAGTATTTTTCTCACAAATCAGCAGCGATCTTTTACGCTAACTACAAAACGAACCAAAAAAGCAATATTTTGTCTAATCAAAAAATCTTTCCCCAATTTTAGAAATCTGCTTGGACTATAATCAAGGGTTACAATTTTGAATTAAAATTACCATATTTAAATTAAGTAAATGATCTAATTCTAGTTAGATATATATGTTTCCAAATAATACATCTTGGCTCTTGATCACAATTGTACAAACAAATAACAGAATGTTATTTTAGCAAACACTTTTGTCAATAATTGCAAAAGAGTAAACATAACGTAAATCCAAGATAACGAATCTTATATATATTGCGAATCATGTGGACAATATTCTTGTGTTATTTTTTAGCTTGCTTTTCAGTTATAGAAAAATCAGTACAGCTAACAGGCTGCTGTCCATATTCTATCGTTTGAATAAAATAAACTTTAGTTTTCCACACTTAATCCTAACATTTAAAATCAATCTCAAAAAAGGTTCATAATAAATAAAATTGTTGCAATGAGCGTTCTTAACGCTGCACGTAAAACTGGCTCACAACATTTTAATGAATACTTTGTAGTCTGTACAAAAATGTGCCAAACAACGATCAAGAAATAGCACGAAAACTGCTCTTTAAACCTGACTTTAAAAATTACACCAGATATTGTCTTCAATACCCAGAAACTGTTTTTTCATTCCATCTTTAAAACTAGCTTTCGTAAAAATGTCGCAAATCAGACTCTCTTTGACATTCAGACAAATACTGATATCGGAATGAAGCTCTAATCTATCAGTCGATGTCGTTATCGTTGCTTTTTCGTTATCCAGCTGTGCGAAATAACAACACTCGTACAAAATAATTTTTAGAAAATGATCTTAACCTAATCCAACGTCCAGAGACATCATCACCAGGAATCCAACAATTGAACTCCAGCTGGCGAGCTTACCATTTCCACTGTTGAAAAAAACAAATTGTATTCAGTTTTAAGAGAATTAAAAGGCAAACTATAGTACATAAAAGGGCTTTTACTTAAAAGTAAGCAATGAATGGTTATTAAAAGGTGGAAAATATTTCATTTCATCATTGATAATTTTGTTCGGAAATTTTCTTAGGTGGAATTGATAATTGTTCAATTGAAAAGAGAACCTAAAGCTATGAAAGAAAATATTTTTAGATCAGAGTTTGAGCACTTTTTAAGTTTGTAATGGTCCGAATCAGCATTTCATTTTTGTTCTTTCAATTAACTTCTTTGTATCCAAACTATACTATATAATCCATAAATCGTAGTGAAACTTTGTTGTAGATAAAATCTACTCTATCCATTTCTGTTATAATCTATTGAAAATTTGTTTAAGCCATTTCTGTTCTAACCTATTTCAAACTGATCTCTTTTTGGCCATTTCTGCGTTTCAACATATGTCACTTCATATAAAGTCGAATCATATTTTGTTGTAAAGTACAT
>NC_046659.1:65345987-65358008 GCF_010883055.1 Belonocnema kinseyi
TATAGCTGATTTCGAAGTTTGTATAGATAAGAGGGAATAACTGTTTTTTTTTTTAAATAATTGTTTTTCGAAACAAGATAGTAGCGTCAGCTTACTATTAGCATCTAAAATCAATACAACCATAAATTAACGAAATGAACTAAGTTTATTTCATTTGCGGACATACCCTATTAGTGATGCATATCGATCATTTTTGGACAGAATCTAGATTTGCACGAAATATCATTAGGTAGAACTAAAATATATTGGAAATCAAAAATTAATAATAAAAAAAGTCGATCGAAACGAGACGATCATTCTCGACTGCGTGATCGTTCATCTCGATATGATGAGTGTCGTGGTCGAGGTTTTAATTTTATCTGACGAGATTTTGGAGAAAAATATAAATGCTCATTATCCATCACTACACCCTATAAAAAGCTTCCATTTGGTGACAAAACATATGTGAATTCCTGTAAAACTACGTTTAGGGGAGATAGGCTCCTATGATTGTAAAACCATACCTAAACGTTCAAAGCTCGTATTTTCCCAAATGGTTAATAAAAAGCTTTCCACTTTCGCATACAACTCGTGAAAGTTCATATGTGTCACAGGAAAATATACTAGATTGAAATAACTTGATTGTCCTTATTTAAGTACATTTTCTTAAGACATGACGAATTTTTTGGACCATGAAAATATTCTATGGTCCGTATTTGTACCGATATTTTCTCAACTTAGTGTTATTTTGTGCAAAAATGGAAATACTAAATGAAAAAGTATAGAAAGGTTGAAGATTCAAATCCTTATGTACGTGCGTTACCGAGGGGCCGTCCACTCGAGAATCGATTCTACGTGAGCATAATTATTCCGTGAATTAGATCACGATTCCTGTGATTCCACCGAGGATTCCAAATTTAAAGCATGATCTGGTTTTATTCTGACAACAAGCAACGAAATGAATCGAATCCAAACTCAGAAGAACGCACAGGGATCATTCTGATAGTTGCGCGCATTGAGCTGCATCAGTACGACTGATTCCTGTTGATTCCGTCTGATTCCGCTGATTCTTCGCCCATCCTTCATCGATTCCTTCGTTTCTCGACCACACAAGGGGAGCGTTCACATACTTACGTAATATTAAAAGTGGGAGGACGGGGTTCGTGTTTAATTACGGTCTGTTATGTGGGGAGTATTTCTAACCCGATTACGTAACATTTTTAATTACATGTATTTCTCAGGGTGGCCTGCTGTACTAGGAAACCAGGAAAATCAAAAAATGATCGGAAATTTTTTGGAGACTAGGAAAAGGGAGAAAAGACAGTGAATTTATATTGTAACCGTTTAAATTCAATTTTTTTTTCAAATTTTAAGTTCATTTGTTGACTTTTTCAGTTATGAAACCATTTTATGATATAAATTATGAACATTTTTTAAAATGCTGTTTGGAAGATTTACACAATATAGAAAGATACGCGTTTGAAATAAGTATTTGTTGACAAAAAATTTCTGTAAATAAAAACTAATTAATAATTTTCAAAATGGAACTATAGTTCAAGAATTCGAAATTGAGCTGAATTCTGAATATATTTTAACATTGAATAATTTACAGGTATTAACGTTATAAATTTGTACTATATTCATTTAACTTAGTAGGTAAACAAATATAAAAATCCGATTGAAAACGTATCATCTATATTCAACACATTTATTAAATTTCAAATAATATTAAAATATTGTTCTAGTCTAAAATATTTCATTTTTAACACATTCAAACTAAAATTTTGTAATCAAAGAAAATAAAAATTGTTTCAGTAACTTAATATTTTTGACTGTTTATTCAGAATAAATAATTATAAAAATAGAATATTTACACTGTTAAAAATAATATTACACTTAATATACCCCTGTGTATTAAAAAAAAAAAATATATATATATCAAGCATATGAAATCGCCATTAAAGGCGACTATATTAAATTTCATATACATTCATGTTAATCACTTACAAGAAAAATCAGATAATTCCATTTTTCACAAATCCAAAATAAGATTAGCAGTAATTTTAGATTGTAAATAATAAAACATGATACCTTCTTCCTGTTAATCAGAAATAAAATTAGATTTCAAGTCGAAAGGTTGAACTAAGCAAATAAATAACAGACCTAACCGACAACTAATTCATTAATTTAATTGAGAATATTTGATAAGATTTAAAGAAATTAAAGCACGTTGAGTTTTCACGAACATTGCTATACTGAACTGTATATTAAATTTAACACATATGCATATTAAATTCACTACACCAATGTGTGTTACATTTTAGTAGCGGCAGTGCATATTTGCTTCACACGCATGTATATTAAACCTCGTACAGATTTTTCTAACAGTGTGCAACTAAACAATTTGAAACAGAAAGTTTTGAATCCTTAAAATTTCACAGAGCTAAACTTAAACTTTGAACATTACAATGTTGATTTGACAGCTGAGAAGCAATACAACTTTACAGGCTCCTCGTATGTGTAGCCTACGTTCGACACTGCGCACTTAATGTGTTTTAACGCGTTGATCATCTAAATTCTAACTCAAGCTGATTCGCTCGAGTGTGCACGGAATCGTAGAAATTCCGAGTGATCCTTGGCGATTCTGACTGATTCCCGGTGTTTCTTCTGAATCTTACTGAAGGAAGTATGTTTCAAACTTTCAGAATCGATCTCTAAGATTCCACCGAATCAAGCTGATTTCCACATATTTCTGAAAAATATTTTGACGAGCCATTGATTCTGAATCAATTGTAAATGAGGAGAATCACGGATTCCCACAGTGAACTGCCCCTCGTGCGTTACTCTGGCTATAATTAGATGTAGTTTGAAAACAAAATTTTGTTGATACATGCATTCTGACCAAAGTTTTTTCGAGGTTGTACTTGGCTTTTGTTGACAAGAGCGAATCTTGATGTGTCTATGCTTAGCCTATCATTATCTGCATTAAAAAAAATGCATGCTAATATATCAATTCTGTCTAAAGTTATGCGGCCAAACATAGACAGCAAACGGATAACAAAATTACAAACACATAGCGGAGGCTTGGGCGGGAAACACAACCAATTTCTTCGTCAGTTATATGGTTGTAAGAACTGATTGTTTTTAAGAATAGGTATATAGAAGAACTTATTATTGTGAAGCATTGTGTCTTATTGTGAAGCTTAATTAGTAAATAGTTGAAAATTGTACATTTAGAAATTGATTATTAATATACATATTAACTTTCGAGCTTCTTAAAACTTCTAAAGCAAATATTTGAGGCATTTTAAGGACAATGATTCTATTTTTGAATCACTAAATTTTTATAAAACGCAGTTTTCTGTAAAAAAGAGGGGTAGTTACAAATTATCGCTTTTAAAATGTAATAATATATTTCTAATCACGTTTGATAATTCCGCACGAAGTTCGTTTTTATATGTATTAGGAAATATTTACAAAATGTCATATATTTGAAAGGTCAACCCTCAATCGAAATAAACCACCAGTTTTAGAAAAATAAAAATATTTAAGGGGTAGCTTTGAACTAATGATGGTGTTTTACAAAGAAACTCTGTTAAATAAAAATGTTCTAAATGATAAATAAAATTAATCTAGTCAAAAAGCTTGAAATTTGTTATTGCAGGGACTATGAGGAGTTCAATAATTTATTTCTTGTTTATAAAAATTAGGCTAGTAGCCGCAGCAGGCTAATAAAAAAAGGGTTGTGTAGCCTATTAAGACGTTAATTAAATCGTTCAAACCTCCTCCTCCCATACTTTCCCACTTCGACTCCACATACGTTCTTATATTTTCCATCTACTGCCCTACCTCACCCCCTCACTACACCATTCGCTTTCCCACCATAGCCAAAGTTCTCCTTCTCTACATCTTCCTCTCCTCACATCCCTTAATAACACTACCCTTCACTTATTACCCTTTCCGGGCCATCACACCCCCCACCCCACCAGCATTTTCCATACTGACAAACTCATTGACCCTCACTAAATCTACTTTCCTGTTCTCATTTCCTTTCCCTTAATTTCCCTCACAGAATTCTACCTACTTCTCCCACAATTCTTCTACTCTCCCCCACCCTCATATTTCTTTCAAAAGGGGTGTTTCCTTTTTCTCTGAGTAGTTCTTCAACTTTTCTGTATTTATTCACCTTTTCTGACGATTGCTTACGATTTTTAGGAAAAAATTTTTAAGTTTTAAGGTACTGACTAGTATTCAAGAATTTACCGTAAAACTAACAGGTCAAGTATATTGTTAGGGATGATATTACGAAATTTTTCGTAACGTTAGTCTTAAAAAAGCTGGAAAATGGGTTATTATAACGGTAAATTCCGTATCGGTAGATAGTTCGTATGTATAATGATATATAACGAAATATGAATTATTTTTAACATGTGTTATTTAACATCCATATTGTACATGGTATTCATAAATATTTTCCCATGCAGCTTTACACGTATTGTATATGAAGTTTGTTATAATCAATGATCAATCAGAAATATCCCCTAGAAAAAACTTAAACGGTACACTCTAAATTTAAATCAGTCAAAACTTGACGATTGAATCAATCAAGCAAGTTTTGACAGGTAAATCAGTCATTTTGACTGGCAAAACAGTTATTTTGACTGATGAATCAGTCAATATTGGTGACTGATTGAATCAGTAACTCAAAATAATTGAATTCATTAGAAATTTGTTTTAGATATTGCGTGAATAATACACTTTTTAAATAGTTATTAATAATTTCATTTTTAATAAACATTAATGATAAATAATTACTTCTTTATTAATTTTTAATGAATAATTAGTATAGATAATGATTTAGATACATTATAAATTTTGTATATAATTATCATATTACATCCTAACAATTTTTTATTATAAATAATATATATATATATATATACATAATCGAAAAAATTAGCAAAGTGAACCGTTAACAAGTTTGTTAACAAACATAAACCCAGAATACAGGGGGCTGGGGAGCTGTAATTTTCCGAAGAATTTTGATATTTTTGTAACTTGCCGATTTTCAGTTAATATAATAATTTTCACTACAGTGTCTCAGTGGTGGCAAGCTGTCGCCCTTGCCTGCATCAAACAATAGTACGATGCCACCTAATGACATTTCTACCTGCATACCTACATTTTCTTGCCTGTGTAGCGTAATTTAATTAGTTTAATTTTCAACAAATATTTCGCGAATAATAAATTGAATGGTGCAATGTAATATAAATTAAAAATGTTCTCTATCTTATGCGCCTTGAATAAATTTCGCTTTTTTCCTTTATTAGGGCCAAGACGAATTTGAAAGATTAAGCGCAATAATTATTGTATCATGGAGGAATTAAATTTTTCAAATGTAACAATATTGTAAGGGGAGGCGTGAAGAATTTGGGGAATAATTTTCAAACAATCCACGGTTTGAGTGTGAGTAAAGGACATGGTGAAGAAGGTTTCACATGTGCACAGCAAGGGTGTAAACGTAATTTTGCATATTTTTATACTTTGCGTAGGCATATATTAAGTGCACATTCGAACCATCATGTACCAATTGCACAGAGGCGTGCTTTTGAAAACACCAATGGTTCAGAATATCATGTGCCATTCGAAAACAGAACAAAAAACGTTGGTTTGGGTAGTGACATTCTGAACGCACCTGAAAATGTTGAGGAAAATTTTATTTCTGATTTACGAAGTTCAGTTGTCAGAATGATAGGTAATATGAGGGCAAACAGTTCAGTTACGGGATCTGTTTTAACGAAGGTTATTGATACGTCATTGGTACGTTTGCGTACAGAAATTCTTCAATTTTGCATTCCTAAATAGTAGGATGCTTGATAAGGGCTTTACCTTTTATATTATCAGATGTTGTTCCAGACGACGACCCATACCTAAACTTAATTTTTTTGCTCTTGCGAATAATGGAAATAGTTTTTGCTCCGAAACTGGACATGCGGATTCTGCCATATCTTTCTGCAGTCTTTGAAGAGCATCACAAGACTTTTCTTAATTTATTTCTTCACGCAAATTTGATCAATAAGCATCATCATCTTGTTCACTGTCCAGAATTTATTGTAGCATCAGGAACACTGATTCTTTTGTGGTGCATGAGATATGAAGCAAAACACGCCCCTCTCGAAAAAACAAGCTAGCGTTGTATGTAATTTTAAAAATCCGCCAAAAACACTAATAAGAATCGCCCAGTGTAGACAAAGTTGTACTTGGGGAAAACAACATTTCAAATTTGAAAGGGTCCGAAGTTCAGGAGGTAGAATTACGCTTGTTTTGAATACAGCAAGTGCAAGAGACTTGTATTGTATAGGGTATGAACAGATGGATAAAGTTTTCTTAACGAAAATTGTATCTGTTCATGGTACAGACTACCGAAAAGGGCTCTTTGTTTACCTGTAAGCAGGATCACAGAACGATGCGAATCTACCACTCTTTGGTAAGATTGTAGAAATTCCGATATTGCAAAATGATTCTGTTTTCTTTAAAGCTTCAAATTATAATACAAGAATCCTTGATAAAAGTTTAAATGCCTTTTTAATCGAGCGATCTATTTGTGGAACGACCAGCTTTATCTGCACTCAAAATTTGGCTGATTTTAAACCATCATGTTCATGGAAAAAACCCAATGAAGATGATTTGTATATCAGCCTTCGCCACATTCTTGTATAACTGCTTTAGTGCAGGTGAACCTATTTGTTAATATAAAGTTAAAATTACATAATGCAACTCAAACCTTTATTGACATAAATGTTTCTAATTTATTTTATAGAACATGAGGTAACTGGAGCTGCACTGTTGGAATTTGAGAAAGCTGATTTTTTAACCTTAGGCATTAATCTTGGCCCTGCAGTACTCTTGCAAAAATTGATTCGGGAATCAAAATTGAAAATAGAGGTATAAAAATGTGTTAAATTTACCCTTTAATAGAATAACCTCACATTGGCGGATATCGCATCTAGGGAATCTATAATATCACATAACTTTGATTCATAATTTATTTTCAAACATTGATGTTTATTTTGGCTTACAGAATAGTCCTTTGGAACCTCAAAATCATCCAAACATTACAGTTCCAGTGCCAGAAGAAAATGATAGGAAAGAGGATGAAAATGCAAAAAAAAAACAAGTTCTAGAACAGTGGAACAATCAGAAGATTAGCGGCGTGACAACATTCGTTCCGATTCGACAAGCGCATAAAATCTCAAACTTCCACTTGATACATTTTCGGCAAGTTGTAACAAATTTTTTTATAAATATTGCTTCCTACATTTTTTACATGTGTAACATAATTTATTTTGTTTTCAGGTATTTAATTCAGTGAGGGAAATATTAAGAAATAATCCGCAAGGATTACCTCTTATTTGTTTAGCTGAAAAAGGGTGCATGGATCCGAATAAACGATGCAGTTTTGTTAGGATTCTTGTGGGTGAACTTATAGAACACCGGAAAACTTAGCGCGTCTTGCAACTTATTTTTCGTTATTTAGTTTAAAAGTACTCCAAAAATAATCTTTATATTATTACGTTGTTACAGTTATCCACCAAATGAAGCAAAAACAGCACTGGCAGCTGCGATTATTCGAGATTTCCCAAAATTGGCGAATTTGGAGAACCCGGACTTGCATGGTTATGTATGTATGACATTTCGCATTTTAATACATTTACTGGTTTATAATTAATTAAATTCAATGTTTATTGTATGTAGGAGCATTATTATGACCCTAAGACAAGATCTGGATTTATAGAACATCGTCTGTGGAATATTCGCCGAAACTTGAATCCTTCTGAAAAAAGTACAAGGTATGTATTGGATAATCATAGCATTCTTGACTTGTTTCAAAGTCACTGGAAGAAAATATATGTATTTATTAATCTGCAATCTCTGCTAATATATTTGAATAATTCTGAATTATTTATTCCTTGCATGAATAAAGAAAAATAAAAGATCTACGAATAGAGATCCAGGAGTTGAGGAAAATTCTCTGCAGGAAATATCGGACAATTCTTCTGCCACTTTACTTTCCGTACAGGAACTGAGAGAAAAGATTTTTTTTTATAACAAATTTCGTTTCAACCTTAACATTTATTTCGTAGTTACGACTGCATACTTTTATATTTGTTTCAGAAACACTGGATGACCTTTACACTCCCATCTTCACATCAAAAAGATCTTATAATGAAAGCTCTGGAGGATACACGGCCAAATAGAAGCGAATGGATTTTAAAGGAGAATCCTTCCCTCAATGAAATTTATGAGCAATATCCAAGACTCTTTGATTATGGTGGTGAAATGGTAAAAAAATTATTTGCATTTTTATTAAACTTTTTGTAAGAACATTCTAATATAATTGTACATTCTCTACATAGATTGACTTGGAATTCCGTAAAATTTATGAAAATGAATCCTCCTATTTCTTGGGAAAGTTTCCCGTATTTTACGTTCCACGGATTTTAACAAATGCAAAAACTCATTGTAGGAAAGCAGTAGAAGTTTTGGACAAGAGAAGCAGTGTAGATCGTAAGTATTGATTTAATGATTATAAATATTACTGTTTAAAAAATGATTTTAAATTTATTTTTAATTTTTGTTTACACAGGCCCGAGTTGAGGAAACTATTCAAGGCAGGATCCAGCCTTACATCTTATGTGTTCAATCGGAGGCTGGAGATAAATTTTTTTTAAATGCCGACAGCCACAAAATTGAAATAGCCGACAATGGATCTCCACTAGCAGCGTTTGACATACTTTTTAAAATGCATTATGTCATGAATGTTTGTTACGCGAATTCACTGAAGTTTTTTTTATAATTTCATAGAAGCATATTTGTATAAAGTGCCCAAGATAAAGGCATAAAATTCAGTAACGACTTTAAATATTTTACTTTCTAATATCGAATAAATTATAAACTTTAATATTGTAACTTATTATATCATTAGTTTTTAAGTTCTTTTTTACAGGGGGATAATATACAGGATAAAAATAGTTTGTATAAATATATGTAAATAAACGGAAATTATTTGTACATTAATATTCTTCATTCAATTCGTACATTTCATTCAATATTTATCATAAGGCATAAATGAATGATTTAATCAATCGAATTGATTGATTCAAAAAATCTAAATCAGTCAAAATTACAGACTAAAACAGTCAAATTTACAGTCTAAATCAGTCAAAATGACTGATTCAAAAAGTCATTTTTGACTGATTTGTAAGTCGTCAAATCCGCACTATTTGAATCAGTCAAAATTGACTGGCAATCAGTCATCTTTGACTGATTCAAACTTAGAGTGTATTAATTAAGGCATAAGGCTGTCTTCAGTCAACTGTTTTAGACCTACAATTTTCTGAATCATATTTGGGATTGTTTGAATTTAAATGAAAAAAATATTTCCATTATAAAATGTAGTGAGCTCGAAACTTCATTGCAATAGTTTTGCACTTTTTTCGTTTCAATTTTTTAATTTGAATAGTTGAAAATTTAAAATAATTAAATTGGTTTATCGGACATGTGAGAAAATACAAATGATAAACGTTCGCCAACCCTTTGGAGCCTCTCCCATTGTTCACCAAAGTTAAATAAAATGGACAGTTGTTTTTTCACAAAACGGAAGTTCTTTAGGCGATGTGCCCTTAAATCACGAAAATTTTGTTTATTGGACCACCCTAATGGATAGAATTAAAGTTTCTTGTTAGGAAATATCTACATTAGTTTTTTTTGTAAAACACTTCAGGACTAAAAAAAAATTCAACAATGCAAAACAAAAACAGGAATGCGTGTAAAAAGTTCGGAATACACATATTCAGGACGTCTTTTTTCTTTCTTTGGGTAATGCGGCGGTTGAACTTTAAAATGAGGAGGACATAATTACTCTGAAAGCAGCGCAAGGAAGTTCGTCATGGCAACGGGGCAAAGAATCATGATGGCGCGAAATAAAAAGGTTTTCGCGGCATAATTAGAAATTAAGCAGGCACAAACTGGTCCGGTATTGTACGTCACGGCTTGTTGATTTTGTAAATTATACACGGCCATCAATTTAAACGACCGGTGAAATGCGGCCGTTGTGTTTTAGTGGGCGTTCTACCACATCAATCATATCCTCGCGGTAAATACCTCCTTTCGGTAAGCCATAGAAAATTTTTATTCTTATCGAGTACCATCGCATCGCCTCATCATCGAAGGAAGCAAGCGGCGAGTTCGAGCTATGATACGAGAATGGAAATATATCCTATGCAAGAATAAAATGAAAATTATTCATATACATAGGTGACCTGCACATTCTCAGTTAATATAAAGAGACTTGTTCGCGGCTTGTATCTGAAAACAATATAAAGCTCGAAAATAAAACTATCAAAAACTATTGGAAAGGATTAGGGGATGATTTCGAATCGAGGTCGTTTCCAATTTGAGCACTAGTCCTCGAATTTCTTGGGGAGCCCCTAACAAAGGAGTTCGGTTGCGAGTGGGGGAGGGTTTGAGTGTAGGGAGGAATATTGTCATCAAACCCCCCACCCATCTTTCCAAGGTCCCTGGTTAAAACTGCTTAACGCTAAAATACATTTTTTCAGGGGGGGGGGGGCTGATAGGGAGTTTTGGCTTGAGTAGGGAGAGGGACGTGTCCCTCCCAACTTTCCAAGGACTAGAAATATTTATCACTAGGACGTGTTCCTTAAAAAAAGTGAGTTTAAAAACAAGAGAAGATAATTCACATTATCGAGAAAAAAATGTTAATATTTCGAAAATGGTAAGACAGTCAACATTATTATATATCTCGGTAAAACAACCATGGCGCAAAAAATTTCGCAGAATGAGAAGTTATCAGTATCACCAACATGGTTTGTACGAGTTTGCTTCAAAAGAAGCAAATCAAGAGTGCAAGCAATGCGATCGCCGGATTCATGATACACTTCGCGATCCCCAAGATACAGACCAATCATTGGTTTTCAAATCCACGTTTTCCATTTCAACTAATCAATGCTTTTCTACTCCTGTCTTTCAAGAGTAGCTAACCATCTATTCATTATCACTTCGTTTCGTCAGTGGCGTAGCCAGGATTATTTTTCCGGGGAGGGGGGACTACGATTTTTTTCGGAGGGGACTTCGGGTTTATGTATATACAAAGAGTGGGGGAAAAGGGAATTGAATAATGGAAAAACTTAGTTTCGGGGGAGGGGCTTGAGCCCCACAAGCTCCCACCCCCTGGATACGTCACTGCTTTTCGTGCGGTTTTAAACCAAAACCGACGTGCTACTAGATCCTGCCGTCGTTTGCTGGCACTCTGATGTGTTCTGGTTCTGCTCAACGTAGAATTCGCTTTTTATTACTCACAAAAATCCATATCCTGCGAACTTCTCGACGAATTAAAAAATTTATTTATTTATTTTTGAAATGACTGAATGAATTGTCATCAAACATAAGGGTCATCAAACTTGTTCATTCGTACTATAATTAAGTTTTTCTGCATAAATATAAATATAATACTTCCTTGTACTCTATTCCGTGAAACCCATTTCCCAAACACAACCGATCATAGCTAGAGTGTCCATCGGTGCCAAAACATACACACCCACACGGATGCAAAATTGAGACTTCAACGGATGCCTCCACATCAAAGTGTCCTCCGAAGCCCGAAACTCACACGGAGAAAAAAGTTCAGTGGCTCCTACCCTTGCAAGGGTTAGAGCCACTAAACGGAATAGTAAATTATGGACGGGCCACTACAAGAGTAGAATCTACTGAACGCGTGTAGAGTCGACTCTACTAGTCGCTGAAGAGTAGCTTCTACTACGCAGGCAGTCGCACGTACAATTCCTGTTCAGTAGAACATACCGAAGATGAGTGCGATCTACTGAACAAGAATCTTACATGCGACTACGTGCGCAGTAGATGATACATGCATCTACATATGATTAATTGGTAAATCGTATTTTTAACACTTTATTAACAATTAAAATTTCGCACGCAACGAGGGGGATTCGAACGCATAACCTA
>NC_046659.1:65358108-65359562 GCF_010883055.1 Belonocnema kinseyi
TAAAATATTAAAATAAGATATTTTATATTGCTAAATGTATTATACATATTTGTTTCAAAAATTGAATGTCTGAATTTTCAAAAAACTTTTTGATTTAAAAGTAACTTTTTGACAGTAAAATTAAAATTAAAAATGAAACTAAAATTAAAATTAAAAAAAATAAAATTAAAAATTAAAATTTATTGTCAATTAGAAATAAATGGTCTGAAAATTGATTTTTTGGTTAACTTTATACTTACAACTAAGGACCGTCAGAGGGCTATACAGTCGATTTTACTGAACAGATAGTCAGTCTTCGTACTCTTCTGTTCAGTAGAATCAACACAACGCTGTGTAGTGTTCTTGAATCAACGAGTAGTTACTATTACTATAAATCAGCTTACTAAACGCGAATAGTAGCATATACTCTACCAGTTCTCTCCGTGCATACACCTATATACACACAAAATTAAGTCTTTAGCGTACGCCTCACAGTCAGAGTGTCCACTGAAGCGCACACACACCCAATCGAGTCATCAACGGACACCTCCCTGTCAGAGTGCCCATTGGAACCCGAAATTCACACATAAAATCGAGGCTTCCACAGACGCCTCCATGCCTCGGCTAAAATTTCCTTCGGAGCCCGATATCTTTCCTGATTCCTGCCATTTTTCTCAATCTATGTTCAGCGAGGGAAAATTTGGTCCCAAATACTCGTTTGCAAGACGTCTCGTTTCCACCACTACGCCGCCTCACCCAGCACGGAAAAATTCCGTCTCACTCTTCCAGCTAAGTAGGAGGTTCGTGGTGGTGGAGAC
This sequence comes from Belonocnema kinseyi, assembly GCF_010883055.1. NCBI lineage: Eukaryota > Metazoa > Arthropoda > Insecta > Hymenoptera > Cynipidae > Belonocnema > Belonocnema kinseyi. Next base: position 65,358,906 of record NC_046659.1, read on the forward strand.
GAGGCATGTGGCAAATGAGTATTAGCGGCCGAATTTCCCGTCGCTGAAGAGCCCTGATCTATGCGTTTCTGTTTCCGCTTAGAAAAATGAGGACGCGGCGATGGACAGCAAGATAGGAAATTTCCTAAACAACATAAGAAGTGTAGTGCTTGACACGTGGTTGCCCCCCTCCACCCACATCTTGCGAGTGGTTAGGTATGTCATCCAACATTACAGATCCCTGATAACGCCAGACAGCACGGCGCTCCCAACCAGAGCTTTCCAACCTGCGTCAAAGCCTCGGCATCCACCGTCACGACAGTTGAGCGTACCGGATTTTTGAGCGGAATTCCCGCCATCACAGTTACGCGCAATGTGTTCCAATGCCAGTAGGGTCCCCAATCCTCCGAAGTTGGTAATCCTCCTACATTCTTCGAGTGTTACACGTTTGCCGTTTGCCAGTTATGCAACGCAACTGGCCGATATTCTCTTAGTACCGACTCTAGTATACGGTAGCGAGACATGGACTTATCAAGAAAACGATAAGAGTAAAATTAACGCAATTGACATGAGATTCATGCGCATAATATGCGTGAAAACTCTGATGGACAAAGTAAGTAACGAGATAATTCTAAAAGAATGTGGTGCAGAAGAGACGCTAGTAGACACATGGGAAAG
>NC_046659.1:65359662-65381009 GCF_010883055.1 Belonocnema kinseyi
GCCTGAAACAAAAGACCTTGGCCACTAATGGACCCAAGTGGGGAACCTTACATAACGACTTCGTGAGGTTCTTCGCTTGGGGTGATTACTAGAGAGATTGATTAGCAACCAGGGTCGAACCTGGATCAATCTGAAAAATCTCTATCCCTTCCACACACTACTCCTTTCCCCTACCGAGTAAGTCACGCCTACCCCGAAAGGGAAATGGCTAAATGGTGTAATAACAAATAATAAAACATGATACCTTCTTCCTTTTAACAAGAAATAAAATTGGATTTCAAGTCGAAAAGTTGAATTAAGTAAATAAATAATAGACCTAACCGACAATTAAGTGACCTCGCCTTAAATTTTGACCATTTAGAGCGAAATTAGGAAAAAGATTTACCCTTACAGTGCACCTTTATAATAAATAACAATTCAGTCAACGAATTCTAGATTATTAATTTAATTGAAAATATTTGACAAGATTTAAAGAAATTAACGCATGTTGAGTTTTCATGCACATTGCTATACTGACCTGCATATTAAATTTAAGGGGTTATACACAGTTAGATTTTATAGATTTTATTTTCTTAATGTATATATATATATATATATAAGAATACACACAGAAAATTTCATATCGTTCCGGTGAATATTTTCGAAGTTACACGCAAATTTGAAAAGGCAATGCGCATTCATATGCCGAAAAAGAAGATGAGCAACGCGTGAACATTTCCGATTTCAGAGCGCGTGAGAGCACCCGAGATGGAAGAATGGCCCGCAGACAACATCAGCTCGAGTTATTAGAAGCCGCCGAAGCGGCGGAGGGTGTAGTATATGGTCCTGGAATAGACGACTCCATGTAAGTTAAAAAAAATTTTATCCTATGTAAAGTGCTTTTCAAACTTTAAACGCGTTTTTCTCAAAATGGTGTTTTCAAAGTCGGTGACCAACATTACTCGAAAACGGCTAAACCGATTAGTCTCAAATTTTAACACGAGCTTCTTAAATATATTTTTTAGTAATTAATCGAAGATTTTTTCTCACCGATAAATATTTTTTTATAAACAATTTAAGGCAGAAATTTTGGTCAAAAATCGATTTTTTCTTAGAGAAACCGCCATTTTGTCAAAAAATTTATTTTTCTTATTCCTTCGATTAATTACTAGATTTAACATTACTTCAACGAAATCTGTTTGGTTTTTTAATTTCAGATGATCCAGTTCAGAGATATAGTGGTCACCGCAAAACGTCTTTTTTTAGAGGAGCTCCCGAAGATCAGCTGCAGCTCCTTTCCAAATAAATATTTTACTAATACTAAGTCTTAAATTACAGTTAAAAGATACCATAATATGTGTACAAATTTTTAGATCAATAAATTAAAAAGTTTTCTCAGAAAAAATTCTGGAAAATTCGCTTTTTTCGGCCTTCTAACTGTCTATGTCAACCAAATTGCTTCTTACGAAAGCTATTATGAGTTCAGATCTTCCTCCTGGACCAATTTTCGAATTCCTGAAAATTTTCTGCAATCTTTTATATAATAACATAAAATATTTTAAATCTTTTGAATTTTTCTAGTTTCTTTACATTCCTTGATATTCGTTGAAATCCTTTAAAATCTCTCAAAATATTTGGAGACCGTAAAAATTCATTTCAATAAGTAGCAATCATTTGAAATTTCTTTAAATCTCATTTGGAAGCATATAAAATCTGTGAATTTCCTTGATATATTTAAAATCACTTGAACTTTCATATTTAAAATTCATGAAAATCTTTTGGAATCTCTTGCAATCCCTTGATACATTTACTGCAAATATTTTTTAATCCATTAAAATCTTTGAAGTTTGTTAAAATCCGTAATAAGCCCTTCAAATCTTTTAACTAAACTTCTTAACATTATTTGAAATTTGCTAAATTGTTTGAAAATCCTACAAAATTCTTTGACATTCCATGAAACTTTTTAAATGTCTTTACATTTTCTGCAATCTTCTGAAATAACATAAAATCTTTTAAATTCTTTGAATTTGTGTAGTATCCCGAGGCAAAATCCTAATACTCACAATAAATAGAGTTCTGCGCGAGGATGGAGAGAGCTTTTCATAAATTTACTGTGCTCGCGTAGTACACTCTAAAACCTCTATCACGAGAAATCAAGCATAACTCGAGTCTAAGGAGAGGGAGAGCACGTAGAAGATAAAACAGAGTACGAAAGGAGCTTGGAGGGAGCTCAGGGCGATATCAATAAAAAATCAATTAATATATAAAATAAAACAAATTCGAAAATTTTGAAAGCCTTCTTTAGAGCAATGAGCATAGTAATGACATAGACTGTCTAAGAGTCCTGGCATCGACAAGCGCCTATACGGAAGAGTGTCCCACTAAGGCGGAAATGTCAACTCCGGACGCCTGCACTCCATCGAGTCCGAGCGAAACTGTAGTACTGGTACGAGTAACCACTTTTTTATTAACATTTTTAAGTACGACTAAGCAACATTTCTTATTTTTGTCTCCATTTTTTCAGTTTAACACAATGGACAAACCTATAACTTGTGTCATCCGGTAGAGAATCACAGCGTGCCAATTTTTTCGGCATTCAGTGGTGAATCCATAGAGGATGAATATGACATTACAAGCATTTAAAGTCATGTTGCAAGTGTATTTAAAAATCATATAGATTTCTCAAATAAACAGTTACCTTAAAAAAAAGTGTCGCATTGCGTTTTTTACATCATTTATTAAAATTAAAATAAATCAAGTTTATTAAATAAACCGAGGTTTTGGAGAGCATGGGAGAAGGATTTAGGGGGCATGTAGGGAGAATTTAAATAGCATTCAGGGAGGATATGAATAGCATTCGGTGTGGATTTAAAGAGTATGGGAAGAGGAATTTGAGAGAACGAGGAGAGGATTTGAAGAGCATGAGGCTAGGCTTTAGCGAGGTAACAGCGAGGATGGAGGGAGCATATACAGAGGTTGAGAAGAGCACAAGGAGAGGTTTCCGGGAATATATCAATGTTTCAACAAGTACTCGGTTCTCCTCGAAAACGCTCGAAAATAGCGAATTCACAAATAATTATGCTTCCGCGAGCATTAAAGAGGCTTTAGCGAGTACTTGTGATACATTGAATAGTTTTTTGAAACCTCGCTACGTGCACGCTCAATACTCTAAAATCATCGGCGCGCACTCGTTTTTACAGAGCACTAGGAGAGCAGGGCGGGAGTTTTAGGATATTGTCTCGGGATACCTTCATATTACTTGAAATTATTGAAATCAGTAGAAATTCTTAAAAAACCTTTAAAATTTCACAACAAATTTGGGGATTGTGAAAACCTATTAAAACAAGCAGAAAGCATTTAAAATGCCTGTTACTACGTAATATCTAATTTGACAAGAATTAATGTGATTCATACGATTATCACCGATCCTTATCGATCTTATCCGAGGTCCTACGAAATAACGAAGGTTCGAATGTGAATCGAGGAAAGTGTAACCTCAGTACTCTCATGACTGGCGAGTCTATCACAAAAAATTTTAAATGTATACGGTCTTTCGTGTTTTTCTGAATAAATATTTAATTTCAATGACAATTTAATTTGTGAGTATAATTGACTTTACCTTGATCAATTTTACTATCCGATTATTGCAACTTCACGTGCCAAGGGAAACAATAAAAAATTAAATTTTAAATGAAAAGACTTGGGCGCGTAGACATGGTCCTTCGATACGGATCTTCGCCATGATAATTAAATTCAATAACGGCTCGTGCGAAGATAAACGCTGAATCTATGAACTCGTAAAACTGTGAACTGTGGATACTGTGAACTGTGAATATTGTGAACTGTAGATACTGTGAACTGTGGATACTGTGTACTGTGGATACTGTGAACTGTGGATGATACAATTTTAACACAAAAGTGAAGATCGCCAGTCAGAAATAATTCTATGTGAGAGTGCTCCTTTTGACTTTGAAACTTGAACAACTTTCGAGACGCTGAAACTTATCATATTGGAGGGCTGCATTGGGAAAAGGTTGATTGCGTCCAGGCAATCAAACAGCAAAAACCAGGTCGTTGCGGTACAACGAATATCATCACGAGGTCCAATGGAGAGAATGCAGATCTAAAAGCCAAATTCTGGATTACGAAATCGTCAATTTGGCCATCTTCAAATTCAACAGAAGCTCCGAGAACCGTCGGGATCATCTACGTAAACATTGAGTATTGTCGTCAATCAAGTAAGAGTATCAAAATAAATTCTTGTATCTGCTTGTGTATTCGTTCAGGTAATATTCACAGAATACGATGATGGAGATTGTAAAAGCGAAACAAATTAGAATTAACCGTAAATCTCGATTAACAAAATTTAAAACTTTTCTTGATAAATTTTTAAATGTTCCCACTTTTTCCTGTGTATATGATGAGTGGTTAGGCTTCCGAGATTCCTTCACCGCGATTATTGATGATAACGAATCTATTCCCAAGATTCAAAAGCTTCGGTTTTTGAGAAGTTACTTAAAGGGTAATGCGGCCCGCGTGATTGATAATTTAGAAACTTCTGAAATCAATTACGATGTAGCCTGGAAACTTCTCAAAGAGCGATACGACAACAAAAGAATTATTATACAAAATCATACACAAGCTTTATTTGAATCAACAGCAGTAAGCAAAGAGTCATCATCATGTGTACGACATTTACTTGACACTGATCTCAGGCACGTGCGTGCGCTCAAGGTTCTCGGGCAGCCTACCGACTCTTGGGATACCTTACTTATTTATTTGATTATTACTAAACTAGACAAAGAAACACGGAAAGAATGGGAAAGGTCGGTGACAGGCAGCGAAATGCCAACCTTTGATCAATTGACTAAATTTTTAAATGAAAAATGTCAAATGCTAGAAACGTTAAATTCAAAATCAATGGATCAATCAAAAGGTAATTTTAAGGCGGAAAATAAAGCGTTCGGCAGTGGAAATGAAGGTCACCCATCAAAAACATTCTTGAATACACAATCAAATATTTCATGTTTACATTGCAAAGCCGATCATTATTTAAGCTCATGTCCAGAATTTTTAAATGTGTCTTCAAGTGAAAGAATGCAAGTAGCTAAAAGGAAAGGTTTGTGTTTTAATTATTTGAGGCGCAATCATTTGATTAATGAATGCAAATCAGGAAATTGAACTGTATGCAATCGGAGACACCATCCGCTATTACACAGCGATTTCAAATTGCAATCGAATTTCGAAGAAAGTAAAAATATTAATGCAAAAACTCAAGGTAAAAATTTACATGTAATGAATTCAACAAATGTTTTATTGTCAACCGCAACAGTAGATATGCTTGACAACAAGGGCCATAGGCATGCATGTAGGATCATTTTGGACAGTGGGTCACAGCCTAATTTAATGACAGAAAAATTAGCAAAATATTTAAACCTGAAAAGAACCTAATTAGAATCTTCTATCGAGGCAGTTTATAACGTAGAAGTAACAAGCACTAATTGGGTTGTCGCGAATGTTCAATCTAAGTCTTCCAACTATGCAACAAAACTTTCATTTTTGGTGCTTCCTGAAATAACTAGCCATACTCCAGCCTCTCTTATCGATAAAACCATCCTCAACATCCCTAAACACATAAGATTATCTGATCAAAAATTCAACCAGCCGGGAGAAGTGGAAGCTCTCATTGGAGCCGAGCTCTTCTACGAAGTTTTGAACACTTTCAAAATTCCTCTCGCTTTACCACGAACCGCCTTGCAAAACACTAAATTCGGTTGGATAGTAACAGGCAAGGTCAACTCTAATTGGAATCAACAAAGGCTTAAATGTCATTTGGTCAGGGATAATTTAAGCTCACAATTAGACAACTTTTGGAGAATAGAAGAAGGCGAGGATAGACGATATTTTTCTAAAGAGGAGGAAGCATGCGAGAATCATTTGTCTGCTAACGTGCAACGTGATTCTTCAGACAAATATGTAGTTCGACTACCTTTCAAGGAACAAAAGGAAGACTTACGGAAAATCTTACGACGTGGCGCGACGAAGATATTTTGCTTTGGAAAGAAGACTCACAAACAACTCGGATTTGCAACAAAAGTGCCATCAATTCATGAAAAAGTATGAAGATCTAGGACATATGGAGCGCATCAGAAGCAGCACGGATCAAGGATACTACTTGCCTCATCAAGCTGTGGTTAGAGAATCAAGTCTCACTACGAAACTAAGTGTGGTGTTTGACGCTTCGGCCAAAACAACCACAGGAATCTCTCTAAATGACATACTGATGGTGGGATCAACTATTCAGGACGGAATATTTACTCTGATTTTACGCTTTCGTCAGCACCCATTTGTTTTGAATGCAGACATCGAAAAAATGTACCGCCAATTTTGGGTTCATCCGGAAGATAGAAAATACCAGAATATCCTTTGGCGATATAGCACCGATGAATTACTAAGGACCTACCAATTGAAGACCGTGACGTATGGGACTTCTGCAGCCCCCTTTTTGGCCGTTAGATGTTTAAAGAAATTAGCAGAACATGAGGGTTCCTTATTTCCCATCGCAGCTGAGGCATTAAAAACGATTTTTATGTGGATGACCTTCTCACTGGAGCTGGTTCAGTGAAGGATGCTAAACAGCTGCGGGATCAGTTGATGAGGCTGGCCAAAAGGTGAGGCCTTCGTCTGTGCAAATGGATATCAAACAGTCAGGAGGTTATTAATGACCTTCCAGATTGCTCTAATCAAACGAGTCTCAAACTGGATCCGGATCATGCAACTAAGACCTTGGGAGTGTCTTGGAATTCACAAGAAGACATGCTTATTTTTGAGGTAGATTCGGTGCCTGAGCATGAACTCATCTCCAAAAGGGTAATGCTGTTGCAAATAGCCAAGCTCTACGATGCTTTGGGACTGTTAGCATCAGTTATCATTCATGCAAAAATAAAAATGCAACAATTGTGGAAAACTACAACAAAGTGGGATGACCTTGTTCCCCCAGAAATATTATCACCTTAGCGGCAGTACCAGAAACAATTACATCTGCTGAGTCATTGGAAAATTCCGAGAGCTGTTTAGGACCCAGGTGCTGATGAACTTCAACTCCATGGCTTTGCAGACGCGAGCGAAAGGGCTTATGGAGCGTGCATTTATGTACGCTCAACAAGAGGAGACGAATATCACTCTACATTACTTTGCGCAAAATCCAGAGTTGCACCAATAAAGAATTTAAGCATGCCAAGACTGGAACTTTGTGCAGCGGTGCTCTTGGCTAACCTTTATAAAACTGTAAAGAATTCTTTGAGCCTTGAATTCAATAAAACGGGGTTTTGGTCCGATTCTACGATTACACTCAATCGGATCAGCTCATCTCCTCATGAATACAAGACCTTCGTCGCTAACAGAATTGCTCAGATACAAGATCTCACGCCTGTAATAAACTGGAAATGTGTTTCATCAAAGGAAAACCCTGCCGACTTCGTCTCGAGAGGACAGCTTCCTCAAGAATTCATCCACAACACACTTTGAAAAAATGGCCCAGAATGGCTAACTAAAGCGGAATCGAATTGGCACAATCACTCACTAGAGAATATCGATGATCTGGAAAATGAAAGAAAGGGAACTACCGTGTTAACAACTGTTACCGGAAAACACAAATTCGATCTTTGGACTCGGTTTTCATCGTTGCCAAAACTGCTTCGCGTGACTGCATATTGTTTCCGTTTCATACAGAAACTACGTAAGCGAGCATTCCATTTAAATTCATTATCGCCAGACGAACTGCGGAAGACGTTGTATCAAATAATGTCAGCCATACAACGACAAGAGTTTCACGAAGAAATCCGGGGTTTGTCAAGGAGTGGGGACCTTCCAAAGACTTCGAAGCTTCTCAGGCTACATCCTTTCATCGACGGCGATCTACTGAGAGTGGGAGGAAGAATCAAGAACGCCGAAATCGACAATGATCAAAAACATCCTATCCTTTTACCTAGAAACCATCCCGTTACCGATCTCATAATTCGCGATATCCATGAAAGACAGTTTCATTCAGGTGTGAACGGTACCTTTTATGCTACCAGGCTGAAGTATTGGCCAATTGATGGTACGCTCGCAATCCGAAAGGTCGTACACGCATGCATAACATGTTTTCGCGCAAGGCCTAAGGAACCAGATTATGTAATGGGTAACCTGCCTAGGGTAAGAGTGACTGCGTCACGTCCGTTCGTAAATATAGGGGTTGACTATTTGTGGCCCACTCTCCGTGAAAGAAAAGCGTCTTCGAAATAAGAATAAAGTTAAGGTATACGCAGCTGTATTTGTGTGTCTATCTACGAAAGCGGTACACATTGAACTTGTTGGTGATCTAACAACTGAAATTTTTATTGCAAGCTTAAGGCGAGTTTTTGCGCGCCGAGGAAAGGCTATGGCGATCTACTCAGATAATGGTACAAATTTTGTCGGTGTCAAAAACAAATTGAACGAACTTTACAGCTTTATCAATTCCGATGAGCATAATAAAAAGGCAGAAAGTTATTTAATTGATTAAGGAATCGAATGGCACTTCTCTCCACCGCGAACCCACCATTTCGGTGGGATCTGGGAGGCAGCTGTAAAATCGCTCAAACATCACATGTTAAGAACGATAGGCGATACATTGTTTACATACGAAGAGCTCAATACGTACATGTGCGAAATCGAAGCAGTGCTTAACTCGCGACCGCTCACACCCAGTCATCACATCCCAGCGATTTATGTGCGCTGACTCCAGGTCATTTTTTAATAGGTCAGTCTATAACTAGCATACCTGCTCTAGATTTTTCGCAGACTCCTACTAATCGAATATCTTCCTGGAAACACAAACAAAAACTAAAAGAAGACTATTGGAAGCGTTGGAACCGCGAATATTTAAATGAAATGAATGTTAGGAGTAAGTGGCATACCGGATACTTAAGGACGAAAATCTGCCGCCACTTCGTTGGAAGTTGGGTCGAATTATAGAAGTCCATCCAGGCGACGATGGCATTATACGTGTAGTAACTTTAAACACTGAAAGCGGCGTCTTCGAACGAGGTGTAAAGAACATTTCGCCACTTCCAATAGAAGTGTAAATTTGTTGAACGCGTATCGTTCAAGTCCGGCAGAATGTTACTACGCAATATCTAATTTGACAAGAATTCATGTGTTTCATACGATTATCACCGATCCTTATCAATCTTATCCGAGGTCCTACGAAATAACGAAGGTTCGAATGTGAATCGAGGAAAGTGTGACCACAGTACTCTCATGACTGGCGAGTCTATCACAACAAATTTTAAATGTATACGATCTTTCGTGTTTTTCTGAATAAATATTTAATTTCAATGACAATTTAATTTGTGAGTATAATTGACTTTACCTTGATCAATTTTACTATCCTATTATTGCAACTTCACGTGCCAAGGGAAACAATAAAAAATTAAATTTTAAAAGAAAAGACTTGAGCGCGTAGACAATGCCTTAAAATCTCATATGGAAGCACAAAAAAGCGATTCAGCACAAATAAATTTTATACAACAAAAATCTCTGAACTTCCTTTATATATTTAAAATCACTTGAAACTTCATATTGAAAATCCATGAAAATCCTTTGGAATCTCTTGCAATCCCTTAATACATTTTAAAATATTTCTCAATCTATTCAAATCCTTTAAAATCCCCTAATATGTCACAAAAACGTAAAAATCCATTCAAATATGCAGCTATCATTTGAAATGTCTTGTTTCTTTACATTTTCTAAAATATTTTGAAATTTCTCAAAATCTTACGATTTTTTTTAAAGCCAAGGAAATATTTTTAAATCTCTTGAAAACCAGTGAAATTCTTTCAAATTATTTGAAATTTTTGTAATTCCCATAAAATACTTTTAAAAGTCTTCAGATCTATGGAAGTGCCTCGAAATACGCTGAGATCCCGTGAAATTCCTTCAAAATCGTTAAAAACCATTGATGTACTTGAAATCTTTTAATTCTTTTAGAATTCTGTAAAATTCTATGAAATGTGTGGAGTCCTGTGGAATTCCTTGAAATAATTTAAAATCCTACGCATCAATTCTTTCAAAGTTTTTACATTATTTACTTCTATACTGATTTTCTTATAATGATTTTGTAAATGATTATCCTAGAATTGCAAAAAAATATAAGTAGATTATAGAAGAATCATAGGAAACCTGTTATAGAAGACTGAATATATTTTAATATTTTTTTCTTAAAGGAGGATTACAAGGGATTTTATAGGATTTCATGTGATTTACAATGATTACATGAGATTGCAATATATTTCATGCGAGATTCCAAAGAGTTGTATGCGATTGCACAAAAATTTCAAGAGATATGCTTCGAGATTTTATAGAGGTTTCATGGGATTAAAACAAGATTATATAAGATTGCAGAAAGAGAGAGACAGAGAGAGACAATGTGTGTACATATGATTGCAGGAGCAATTCATCCCTCGAAAACCGCGTATCTTCATTTTTTTAAATTCGACTTTTTTCCTAAAAAATCATATTGGGAATAAAAAATAAAATATCTCCAAAAATAAGTGATGAATCTATATTTTCTAAATTTTTTAGACAACTCTATTTAATATTAGAGGAGAGTACTCGAATATGAGATATTCTCGTAATAAGTGGAAGCGGGGTATCAACTAAACTAAAAGACCCACTCTGTTGGTTCTATCACTAACTTGTAGCCCTTGAAGAAAGAGTAATTTCGTGGTATAGTCCATTTTTCATTGAGCTTCTAAAGATTATAGGCGAACTTTTTGTGAAATCGATGGTGGTCGAGTTCTTGGAAGGGAATTCTTTAAACCCTATTTATTATTCATTAAATATGTATTGAGCAGTAAAGTTTGTCTGCAGTGATGGGGATTGTATAACTAAGTAGGAAAATATCGATAGTGTTGAAGTTTTTCATTGTACAGGTTAGACACAGTAAGTGCATAGTTGCACGGTGTGGTTCTCATAATATGAGATACCTGTGGTTTTTATAACACTGTGGTTGCGCGGGGCTAATTGGTTACAAAAGTGTTTGTGAATGCTGCAAAAAGTAAATATATCTAAATAGCAGTAAATTTATACTTCGGAAACATAGAATGAAGTTTTTCATTGAAAATAATACTTTATTTTGCATTTTATTAGCTATTTCCTGGGGTATCCCATATTATGAGAATAGTTTGACGAGTTTGGAAAAAGCACGTTTTTACTTTTTTTTATTCTCAGCATAAAAAAATTTTTTAATACAATTTTTTATTTGAGCTTCTTATGACAAACTAAATTTCCTTTAAAATGACCTATATTACTTTTAAATTCAGTACATAGAATTCCGACAATCACGCCAAACAGAGTTGGTATCTCATATTTGGGTACTCTCCTCTATACGCTACAGGTCGACTGAACTGCTAAACTTGCTGTGTAATTCACAGCTTTCTTGTACGGTGCCAGGGCTAGGTACCCGAGCAAAAAATATGTTGTATGCCAATGATACGAAAACTTCTCAACAAAGTAGAGCATTAGGGATTGCCCGATTCTTCAGGGGAGCTTTTGGAGTTTATAGAGTGGTGTGCTAAAATTGGTTTACGTATGAATGTGGTAAATGAAAAATTATAACTTTTCACATATCGAATGAACCAATATTATTTGAATGTTAAGTGAATGAAGTGAAGATTAAGCGAGTTTACCCAATTTGCTACTTAGGACTAAACTTTAGATACACTGTAAAAAAAGATTTGTGTAAAATTACAAAGTTTCGAAAAATTAAATATTGTATCATTGTAAATAACACACACTTCACTGTGTGATTTTACAAAAGTATGTGAAATTACATACTCTAGCGATGTAAATAAAAGGACCCTCGAACAGCAGTGTAATATTACACACTCGATAAAAATGAAATTACACATTCCCTCGTACGAATTTTACATCCAGAGTAGAAGATTCAGTCGCAGCGTCTCTCGTTTTCGTTATTTATCGATGCCTTTATCCTTCAATTTTGGAGCATTTCTATTTTTAATGCGAGGAAATTGACAGCTATGTTCAACTTTTTTGACAGCTTTCACACAAAGTAGACCGAATCCGAGCTATTCCTATTTTGCCTTTTACATTTTCTGCTATTAGAACGGAAAAAATGCGGTTATTCAAAACGTATATTTCATATTTTTTTACGGAATATTTAATGATCAAAACAACACCCATAGTATCTTATGTGTTTAGTTTGAGCTTTCGAGTGCTCGAAACCCGTCGACCTGATAAATTTTATTTTATTCTTTCACATAATGAATTTTACATTTTTGCATGTAAAATTATCGGCCGAATTGGAATATGACAATAGATTCGTAAAGTTACTCCAATATACGAGGGTCCTTTTATTTACATCCACCAGAGATGTAAAATTCAATAGATTTTTTTTACAGTGTACCAATGTACAATTGTAGATTTAAAGAACATGCAGAAATAACTGTAAATGCAGCAAACAAAATGCTAAGGTTTATTCTAAGATCATCACTCAGAGAATAAGTTTTCTTGAAACAAAAGCATCGTCCTCTTGTCTGTTTTGTTTTGAACCACTTGAATACCTTTTTTAACCAAAAAAATTTGATTTGGCCGCGAGATTAGAAGACGCGTCTCAAATTTGGTGTATATTTAACCAAAATGTAAAAAACGCATTGTAGAAGGTACAACAGCAGTTCTTTAAGGTTTTAGCCTTTAGAAAAGATAGCACTTGTCCTGAGCGTGATAGCGTTTATGATAAATTATGTAAAAGCTTCAAGCCCTACAAAATTTAGCATAGACATTTAAATTTATCATTAACGTTCATCTTCAAAGTAATAAGAGGACTAATCGACCGCTCCGAGATATAAGCTTACATACACTTTAAAATCCCTTGTATGAATGCTAGGTCTGTTGAACTACTCTACACTGTTAAAGATGTTACGAATTTTAATGTACGTTAATACATAAGGTGTATTTGAAAATGAATACATTTGTAAATTAAAATGAACTCAATACAAATTTATATTAAACTTATTTACTTTGTATACCAAAATTAATATATCTGTATATGAAAAATGAACTAATACCCATGTGTATTAAAACTGAGCGATAGCGCATGCGTCGAGCAACCCTGCTGGTCCTGACATGTCAGCTGATGAGAGCTTACACAGTGCGTTGACATTCGACTTCCTGAGTGAAAAGGTAAGTTAATTTGGTTAAACTAATTAATTTAGTTCTTCCCCTTATCGAATCAAAAAATGTGTCATGTACTTGTTAGTACGAGAGCCCCTTTGCTACTTATTCGCCTTGCGTTTATTTTGATCCGCTTTTTCTCCTAAACTCATTTTTGGTCGTTTTTTTAAAATGGAAACCCCCTTTTTTTACATCTGCAATCGATAAAGCGGCAAATTCTACGTTCAGGTAGGTACCCAAGTCACAGGTGAATTCTAACGTTCAAGGTCAGTTAGAGGTTAATTGAAATTAACAAAGTTTTCCAAGAGATCAGTGTAATTCCTCAAGTAAATTTCAACGAGAAATTCATTCGTGAGCTCTGTATTGATCTTGGTGATGATCTTCAAGGTTTTTTCAAGGTTTTTTCCAAGCAGTTTACGTTTGCGTTTAGCATTACCCAGGAACAAGGACGTGGACGTAGTAAATTCTGTTTCCTTTGGGGTGCTTGATTAGTGTGAGTCCCCTTGCCTCTCACGTTTCGGGGTGCTTGATTAGCGTGAGTCCCCTTGCCTCTCACGCTTCAGTGAAGATGTTCGAACTGAAAACCTTGAGCTTTTTGACAAAAAGCTATGCGATTGTAAAAATGAGTTACAGCATTACGAATCATCTCCCTATCAATCAAAGTAGCCTGTTGCAGAATCCGATTCTGCAATTCGTCTAAGCTTTGCGGTTGCGTTGAGTATAATTTGCTCTTTAAATAACCCCAAAGAAAATAGTCGAGAAATGTAAGATCAGGAGATCTAGCAGGCAACTCGATTTCACCCCTTCTTCCAATCCACCTTTGAGGGAACTTAGTATCCAAATATGTTCGAACCTTCCTACCATTATGAGCCGCTGCTCTGTCCTGCTGGAACCAAATATTTTGAAAATTATCGCCTGTAATCTTCCTTATTCTTGGTCCAATTTGGTTTCTGAGAAGCTCTTCATATGCACGGGCATTGAGATTACCATCGATGAAGAAAGGGCCTATCAATGTATCATTCAAGATACCGGCCCAAACATTAATCTTTTGTGGATATTGTGTGTGACTCTCCAACATCCAATCAGGATTTGTGTCGGACCAATATCTATAATTTTGCCTGTTAACTTCACCTTTGAAAGTGAAAGTAGATTCCTCTGAAAATACTGTATTGTACAAGAAAAGAGGATCTGTATCAATTCTGTCCATCATAATTTCACAAAATGCAACCCGACGATCAGGATCGTCTTCATTGAGCTCTTGTACCAGATGAACTTTGTAAGGATGGAAATTAATGCTTTTTAAAATATTTCGCACTGTCTCAGGAGCAACGTCACGCTCATCACTAGCTTGACTTAAACTAAGGTGTGGGTTTTCAACAAATGCTTGGGCTATGTCCATCTGCATCTCCTCAGATCCTGCAGATTTTAGCCGACCAGTTCTCTGAAGGTCCTTGATAGATCCATGATTCATAAAGCGCCTTACAGTTCTTTCAATTGTTAATTTTGAGGCAGGATTTAACCCTTCTCCATTACGAAAAGTGCGATTAAAAAGCAAACGAACTTAATCATAACATCGAACTCGATCTCCCCAAACCACGCATCATTAATACAGAAACCCTCTCTCGTTCCGAAAGTTTAGCTTGCGCCATAATAATCTTTTAGTGAAAGATAGTAAGTATGTACTCGTAATACGTAAATTTAGTTTCGATTCGTAATATTCATATGGAAAAACGGTATAGGACTTATGGTATCGCCTTAGGTATTGGCTTAGATATCGAAAAACGGCATAGGACTTTATAACTCTTCGAGGAGGAACAGAACTCTCACCAGAATACTTGGAACTTTTAATGCAAAATTTCCTTATGATTTTACAATATTCAAAACGCTGTAACCAAGATCAACACAGAGCTCACCAATGAATTTATCGTTGAAATTTACTTCAGGAATTACACTGATCTCTTGGAAAACTTCGTTAATTTCAAATAACCACTAACTGACCTTGACCGTTACAATTGACCTATGACTAGGGTACGTACCTGAACGTAAAATTTTCCGCTCTATCGATTTCAGAGCTAGAAAAGGGAAGTTTCCATTTAAAAAAAACAAAGTTGACCTTCAAAAAGCCATGAAGGTCAACCTCAAGGTTAAAATGAAGGTCACCATTGAATTCCTCGTTGAAATTTACTTCAGGAATGACCTTCACTTTTTTGAAAAATATTTTACCTGAGGAAATATTCAACCGTCCCAGGACTTTTTAGACACCCTGTATATTTAAATTAGATACCTAATGCATATTTTTGGGGTTATCTATATTCTCTTCTATCTTATACAGAAGTGCACTGTTAGAAATTCCTGAATTAAGTTTAAGATACATGTATTGGAAGTTTTTTTCATGTACGTATATTAAATTTAAGTCGATCAGTTTATCGCCTTTTTGGCACCGTCTCAGTTAATCATGGGTCGTTTCAGACACAAGACATTGTAAAACGCTCAATTATCAATAAAAAAATCTGATAAAATTCCTGTACACTCTTGAATACTTCCTCTTCAAGGCAATATAATAAAGATTGCACAAAAATTTAAACAAATATTTTATTTATAATGATAAACACGCCTAACTCCCAAAAATAAAGACATTTACATAAAAATTCATAACTTTAAAAAAATTGAGATATTTAAATTATTCAAGTAGCATAGTAAAGTTCAAGAAGTGTCAATTAGCGCCTTTTTTCAAAAGAGCAAATTTGAAGTTACAAGAAATAACTCGATATATTTCAATTTATAAAAATTTTATTTTTGTAGAAGATGTACGCTGCGCCATGTTATAAGAGATGGAAAATCAATATATGACTAAAAAAGATAAAAATCTTTTGAAAATACTCATGAACTTCATGACAATTTAAAAAATTACCTGTGCGCTCAAAATGAGTTTGCACCGACGTTAAAGTTATCATGGGTGGTTTCAGACCCCACGCGCACTTGATCTGCTCACTGCGAAGGCCAGTCTGTCGCTGAAGAAACGCGATTCAGCACAGAGGGTCCTCTAGTCCTAAAGTTTTTTTAGGATGGGGATGGATATTACTGGAGTACACGGATTTTGAGTAATAAAAATTACTATTAAAGAATCACAAAAATATATTGTTAATACAAAGATATTTCATATCTCAATTAAGAAGGCTGCAACACGGAATATAGCGCGAATGGAATATAATTAATTTTTATAGAGTTGTTAATTTATCAATGATTTTACAGTTTACCTTACAATTAATCATATTGTAAGGGTGGACATAAAAAAGTTGGAATTATTCAATACAGATGTTTTCGAAAGTATTTCAGAATAACATAAAATCTTTTTCGATTCATATTAATCACTATAAGTGCAAAAAGAATATTAATTATTTTGTAATAAACTCACCTCCAAAATATAGATTTTTTAACATAATAAACCAATGTTACCGAATTACATTAAACAAGTGATTGTAAGTCCCAAACAAT
The DNA here is from genome assembly GCF_010883055.1 of Belonocnema kinseyi. Lineage (NCBI taxonomy): Eukaryota > Metazoa > Arthropoda > Insecta > Hymenoptera > Cynipidae > Belonocnema > Belonocnema kinseyi. The sequence continues at coordinate 65,376,352 of NC_046659.1, forward strand.
CATTGTAAAAGAGAAAAAAAATTATTTTGTCATTTTAAAATATATAACATCATGAATTTGAAAAAAAAGATAGAAATGGATACATTCCCAGATGACACTCAATAATATTGAATCGAATATATACTTTTTCTGATTAAACTAAAAATAATTAGGACATTAAATATGGTGGGAAAAAATAGTCTTAGTAAAACCCTGTACTTGAATAAATTATTCCTTCAAATACAAACGTACATAAGGTTCTAGGTCTGAAATCTTGTCAACTTTTAGATTTATATACATAAGGGCCCATTTTAAATGGAAATAAGAGGAATTCATAGCAGAATTTGTTTTAAAATTTTTGTAGTTTTTTAAAACTTGCAATACTTCATTTTTCCTTATTTTTTACTAAAAAAAAATTTGCAATTGAAATTTCGACTTACTATGACAAAAATCTGGGGAAATATATTCGAACACACTTCAAGGGTATGGTTTCCTCTTTAGTAAGTCAGTGGTAAGAGTATCATTAAATACAACAAAAGATATTCTTGGGAAGTCATAATTTAACCCTTGTGTTGCCACCCAAAAAAACTCACAGCGTCTGCCACCCGGGTGCCTGGGTACCCCGCCAACGAAATTGTTATTAAAAGTCCATTGTAACTTGAAGTAACTATGTGTATTCAATCAATATTTAAATATTCATATTCTAGGAAGGCATTCCTACTTAAATATATAATAATTTAATAATGTGCAGTGGTAGTACTGAAACAGATATAAAACGTGCGCAGCTACATCGCAAATTTCTTGTTTCCTAGGAGGCTCGGTATTACGTCCAATAATTCAAGAATTAGTTAAATCATGCTGATTCGAGAACCATTCGGCCTATCTTCATTAGAAAAAAATTTATTTAACAAAACGTATGCCGATGGGTACCCGGGTGGCAACACAAGGATTAAAAATGGTGTCACGAAAATGATCCTACAATCCACACACAAAATTTGTAGTTCTAGAAGAATTGACGTTACATACCTAATTAAATGCTATGAAAATCTTTAAATCGAGATTAAAGTTGGCTGCTTAAAAAAAATTACTTTATCCAAATATATTTTAGATTTATTGAATTAATAGCAGAACTAGTTATAAAAATTTTATAATACTACAAATTTTCGTTTCAAACTTATTTAACTTCTCCGTAATTTCCATTAGGCAAAATTTTGTACTTGAAGTTTCGATTGTTGAATAAAAAAAATAAGGGGGAAATATATTCGACCACATTTTGAGGATATTATTTCCTCCTTAATAAATCAATTAAAAGTGACATTAAATAGATAATTTGAAAATGGTATCGTCAAGATGATCGTAAATTTTATTGAATTGGGGTAGTTCTTGTGCCAAAAGTCAGATATATGAAAAAAATAGTTTTTCTATGATTTTAGGAATCAAAATATTATAACTGGTGTGATCAGTGTTTCTCAGTTTGAACTACAAATTCTTTCTCGTAATTAAAATCAGCATAATCTTTTTATTGTCTTCTGAGCTCCTTGCATAATAATATATATTTTTGACTCTATAACTCTCTTTTTCAAAATCGAAGTTTAACTATCCTCAAATAAGCAACTTTTATCGAGATTTTTACGAACTGGGTTTTGAATTATGGTGTCCTAAATAATATATAATAATCAGACATGAATATCTTTCATTCTATTTAATGTCACTTTCCACTGATTTACTGGAGAGGACATAATAGCCTAGAAATGTGGTTGAATGTATTTTCCCCTTATTTTTGTAGAATTTGGTTACACTCGAGTGGAGGGAATATTGGTGAATAAGGGAAGTTTTATTGCCGATGTGCATTAACATACACCTACATAAGACTCACGGCTGTGTTGAAAGAGACTGTCGATTGAAATAGGTCGCTCGACCTGCAACTGTTTCCTGGAAGAGGGATCTGTTTTCACTTTTGTGTTTTCCGGAGGGGTTCTCGAGGGAGCGTACCGCGACCGAGTATCTCAGGAGCAACTCCTGGGGACCGGGCTGAGCGGTTAGATCGCACGACGCACGCGAAATACAAAAGAAGCCAATTATAATGACAATGCGCGTCTAGCGGGGCCTGGGAAAGAAATTCGCTACGTCCGTTTGTTACTAACTACGGCACTGGCATTACGCGCCTCTCTTCAGCGTAATCGCCTTCAATCCCATAAGGTTATTTAGAACACAGGTTGCGGATCTCCATCCAAATTTTTTTCAATGCTACAATTTCACTCAGAGAAAGTTTGAAGCTAGTGAACGTTTTACTTTTTTCTTTCAATAAAGAAGTGCATTGTTCATTTATCGGTAATCGAGGGTTAATTACGTGGATATTTGGTGTACACTAGATTTCAAGATTCCAAAATTGCAAAATATTGGCTGAGATTGCAAAAGATTCCATGGATTATAGGAAATTTGTTATAAAAAATCCGCGGTGGCTTTGGATTGAGTTCAACCCAAAAGGGCTTGTACCACTCGTTTTTCTTCTGAAATAATTACAATCATGTTTCATGATTATTTTGAAACCAAAAAGAAAAATATCGCGGAAGGGATTGTAGAATAAATCAAATTTTTCTCTCTTATTTTCAGGGTATTATGGATGTTTTCGTAAAAATAACTTCAAAGCACTGCCCTTGTAGCTTTAACTATGTAATTTGTGAATACAGAAAGTATCTATACGTTAAATATATCTTAAAGCTTCTGGGAACAATTAAAATGTTTGGAAAAAGTGCGATAAGTTTTAGTTTTAATAAGTTTTTCAAATACTTTTTCACTTCAGATTATGCCACTTCAAATGCATTGCAACAACATTTGAAGGCCATTAAATTTCCTATAAATTTGTTTAAATTTTTATGAAATTGCATATTTCCTGTGTACGTGGACAAAAATAGTTAGAATGTTCGTCAATGCAGAATTATTAAAAAAAGAAATGAGAAGAAAAATTAAATGTTATTTCTCTTACACGTCCGAAATTATAGCTAGTGGAAAAATGTCCCCTTCTTTTAAAGTTCGTTAAAAAGTAAGTTTTTTCAATATCGCGTGTTCACTGCAATTTTCATTAAAATTTATTGTTATAATAATAAAATCACATCTAAGAGCTTAAAAACCTGAAAAGGTTTTAAAAGAAAACTCACTTTTATAGATATATTCCAGGAATTATTCAAGTATTTCAGGTTTATATGTTATTTTATGCACTTTTATTATTTATTATAAGACAAACTTTTAACGCAATTTGCAGTAGAGCGCGATATTTTTTAATACGCTATAACTTTGGAATATTTCCCTTTTATTAGGTCTGCCTTAATTGATATTCTGATCCTGTTTTTGTCTACAGTGTGCAGGAAATATTTATTTCACAAAAACTGACACTCGATTTATTGTTTAAAAAATTGTTCAGAAAAATAGAAATATCAAAGGCTGTATCTCCTGAAATATATCAGATAAAAAATTGTTTAGTTTTACAGGTCATGTAATGCACATAAACTTCGATTAAAAATAAAGAAATATTTTTTTTACTGAGAAAAACGACTTTTTTTCACACTTTTTTTAAAAACGTAATGCATCCTGAATGTCCAAAGATATTTAGCGATTAAATACTTTTTTCTATGCCAAATGACAAAGTTGAAACTAAAAAATTACCGCTTTGAAGTTATTTTTACGAAAATATACATAAAAACCTGGAAATAAAAAATACAAATAAATGATATTCCACAATATCAAAATATTGAAGGAATTAAGGAAACAGTAGATTAACTACAAAGACACGATTTTTTTTAGATCACTCATAAGCTTATATCAAAGCACACAAAATGGGCAATTTTACACAAATAAATATTACACAGAAAAAATCTGTGAATTACCTACATATTTTTAGAATCGCTTAAAATTGTATTGAAATCCAGATGATCACTCTTTGGAATCTCTTGAAATCCCTTGATATCTTGATTTTTAATTCCATTAAAATCTTTGAAATATGTTGAAATCCATTGAAATTTCTGAAATCCCCTATAATCTTGAAAATATAATTGGAGCTCCTATCAATCTTAATCTTCTCTCCTTGAATTATGAAAATCCGTAGAAAGCTTTTGAAATAAAATTGAACTTATTTCGTAAAGTATAAATCATTTAAAATCCCTTAAATATATCTATATTCAAGGGAAATTCTCTAGAAAAAAGTCAAAATCCCTAGAAATCTTTGAAAACTCTTAAAATCCCTGACGATTTAATAATATCTTTTATATCTTGTGAATTCCTTGAATCTTTGTCACTTAAAAACCTTTAGAATCCTTGAATTCCCTTGATATCAATAGAAAACGTGAAACTCCATTTAAAAAATACTAATCATTCGAAAACCCTTGAATATAATTTAAATTAAACTTATTCAGTTCTCTACAAAAACCATTAAAGTCCTCCGAAATCTTTGAAATCTCTGAAAATCCTAGGGGATTTAATAAAATCCTGGAATCTTGTGAAATACTTTAGTTCCCCTGAAATATTTGGAAATAGTGCAAAATTTGTTGGCAGATATACAATATAAATTAAAATTCACGCATTTACGAGGGTAGTTCAATAAGTCCTTAGAATGAAGTATAAAAACAATTTTTTTGGGTAAATTTTTTTTATTTTTCAACATAATCTCCTTGGAGCTCTATACA
>NC_046659.1:65381109-65386709 GCF_010883055.1 Belonocnema kinseyi
TATATCTAGTCGGGAGTGGTGCTGACTGAAAACAGATGATTTGGAGCGATTCGCGCGCCATCTGCTGGTCATTCTAAGGACTTATTGAACTACCCTCGTATCTCTTAAAGTTTTCGAAATCTCTTGAAATTCTTCGGAATCTTTTAAGATAACTCAAAATCTTTCGAAATAGTTGAAGGTCATGTTGACCACCGAAATGAGCAATTGATAACATTTTCTGTTGAAAAAAAAAGAACTATTTGTTTATCAAATAATAATAATTAGACAATGGGGCCTTCATTTAAAATTTAGAAACATTAAAAAATTGCTGAATGAAATTTTGTTTAAATTCTGCTTTACGTTATATAAATATAGGTAGCATGAGACATTTACTGCATCTTTACAATGAAATTATGTTCGAGTGCTCTAGTGGAGTTAGAAATTCATGGAGTGCGATGAATTCGCGCGGTCACCATGCAGAAAGAGGGGTGAAATTTCCGAAATAAAGGGGCATTGTCTGCTAAGCATCTTTCGTCCTTCTGGTTCCGTACCGTACCTTTACACGAACTCTAATTCGTTCTTTATTAAATCCAGGGGGAAACTCGAGACGGAAGCGGGTGCAAGTGCAATATGCAAGGAGACGATAGGTAAACGAAGAAGGAAAATGAAGAGAATAAAAACAGAAAAAGAGAAGGACAGATAAATACCGAGAAAGAGAAGAAAGAATACGGGGTTAGAAACCAGTTAGGAGTGAAGAAAACAACCTTGTCTTTCTCCAGACTTGATTTATTTCTTGTGGTAGAAACTACACTTTATAATTTGTTTCTAAAAATCTCTTGCTCATTAATATAAAAACTTCGAAATATTTTGTTAATAAACGTTGTAGAAATTACATAATTTTTCCATTTTTGAAAAACTAAAAGAGCCAGTCTCAGAACATTATTTCAAAGTAAGTACAAAAACAAAAATATTAATTAACCGTAAGTCGGGGCTAAAGCGGAATACAGTTTTAGATTTGTTCCAATTAATTACATAAAGGAATTATAATTATATATTAATGTCTTGAATATATAAATTATGACCCCTTTTTCTGCATATCGCAAACTTAAGACATTCAATTTAACTATAAGTAACTAGTTATTACAATACAGTGTCTTTATTCTCCGCATATGTTTATAGGACCGTTATTCAGTATAATACTAAATGTCAAAATATCGTAAATTATCGGTTTCTGGTCTTATTTTAAAGTAAATTAAACTAATATTTTAAGTATGATAAGAACACAAAACAAAAATCTTTCGACAGCAGAAGTCAAACATCTTCTCTTATTTAAAATTTGACATCATTTTTAAAAGACGATATAATTTATGATAGGCGATATAAATATCAAAAAAGAATTCCAGGTAAAGTTTGGCAAGCGTCTCTTAATCCGCTTAGCCAAAATACAGAAAATGACAGCCTTATAGAAATATTATTTTTATTAAAATTTCTTTAAAATGCTGAACCAAGCAGCATCCAAAAGAAAATTTGACACTCTTTTAACAGAAAAAACTGAATACTCTTTGGGATTTTAATTCAGAAAAACAGAATTGAAATGATCAAATATGAAATTATGGCCCGGTTTTCCCACCATGTCCCGGTTAGGCAATAAATAGTAACAATTTCCATTTGAACATGGTCAATTTTTTAAAAAATTGTCACGTTCGTTTTTCAGTATATCTATTTGGAAAGTTATATTTTTATACACTGAGAGACTTTTTGTTAGAATAATTGATAAAAATGAATGATAATTTAATATAATATCGTTTCAAAACAAGGAAAACAGGGTTTGCGTATCAAAAATTAATATAGCGGTTTTCAGCCGTCAAAACTAATATTTTTGTATGAACAAATGGAATGGATGTTGCATTAACTCTTATATAACTTGCAAGAATTTAAAATTCACTATATCAAAGTTAACAATTGAAGTTAAAACGATAGTCATAAATTTATTTGAAAGAGCGAAAACATCGTTTGAAGTTGCCATACAAAGCATATGAGAATCTCAAACGACTATATGAAAAATAACTCACTCCGCCAAAAAGATGTAGCCTTCAGAAGGAGTAACTAAATACACAAATTAAATACAACTAAATACATAAAGACGCGTACAATTATTATTGTTATTATTTATATTCTTAATTTATTCACTACATACCTAATCGCACGAATAATCGCTATGAAAAATCGGAACGGCTGCGGCGAGATTTGAACCTAATTTACCTAAAGCTTTAACGCATTCCCTAACAACTGAACCCCATGGCTAACTTACATTATGGAATATTTGGTAAAAATCTCGGCTTAGCGGCGTCGCTTGAAAACTCAGGGTATTATGATTTTCAATGATTAAATTGACTTTTTATGAAATACATCTTTTAACGGAACTGATAATATTCTTGTATGAATAACATTCTCTAATTTGATATCTCAGTAACTCAGTATAAAAAAGTTGAGTGTATTTAGATGTAATATTTTATAAATTGTACTCATTGAATTAATTCTTATTACCTTAGTGTATAAATTTCGCGATAAAGAATGCCAAATGTTTTAAATATAATATTAAATAAATGAATTTAAAATAGAAACAGTTAACTTTTATTTTAAATATTGTGAATCGTAACCTTTTGGCTCGATCGGAAAGTGGCGGTAATAATCGAGGAGCGTTCTCAAACGAAACCATATGAAAAATTAAGAATAATGATTTCATAGTTTGCTATGCGTCTCAGATTTCGGTCAACTTCATATTGACAATATCAATTTTTAAAATTCTTTTTTCGACATTATGATATTCACAATTTTTATTCAAATTATTTTTCGAAAACTCATTAAAAAGATTATCATTTTTTGATAGTGTTAAATCTTGAAATGGAGATTCATAATATTTCGTATTTAGAATACTACTTTGTCGTCTTCGTGTTTTAAATACTCGTATGATAATTTTATACTTCGGTACTGAATTACGAATAAATACAATAAAACCTCGGTTTTCCCTATTTTGGAACGATATTATACTAAAGTCTAATTCATTTATTTCATTAATTCTAACGAAAGGTCTCTCAGTGTAGGATTTTTGGTGTGCACTGAATTGCAAGATTGGATGAGATTGCAAGATTGGATGAGATTGCAAAAGATTGCATATGTGTGACTGAAAAATGTTACAAGCGATTGGTAATTATATTATATTAGCTTAGATTTTATAGATGTTAATTAAATTTTCATAGATTTTAAATATTTAGAAATGTTTACAAATGATTGAAAATCTCTTAAAATAAGTAAAACAAGTTTTCGAAACAATTAGTACTCTTATAAAACTTCTTAAATATGGTGACATTCTTTTAAATTTTTGAAAATTATTCAAAATTCTTGCATATCCCTTGAAAATGTTTAATCTCTTGAAATTTTTTGTATACTTAAAAAAAAATGAAAATCTTTCAAATCCTTCGAAATTTTTGTAATTCCTTCATACCCCTTGAAATAAAATTAATCTTACTCCCTAAAGTTTTCTAGAAATAGTAAGAATTTATAAAAATAAGTAGAACTAATTTGAAATTCCTGAAATTTAAATGAAATTAATCGTGTTCGTTAAACTTCTCTAAAAATCAAACGCCAAAATCCCTCGAAATCTATGAAATACCTTAAAATCCTTGGAGATTTAATCAAATTCTTCAGATGTTCTGAAATTCCTTGAATTTACCTTCGAATTACTTGAGATCTTTGGAATAAAAACGAAGCAGTCAAATCCCTAAAAATCTTTGAAATACGGTGAATCCCTTCAATAGCCCTCCCTTCTATAGACCTTCCGAAAATTGACGCCACGCCACAGGTAGGTGTAACAGGAGCTGCGCGGGGTGCGCGAAATCTGCGGTAGTCACTTAGGTGAGCACTCTGGCGTGAAAAAACAAGAGCGGAGCGGGCTATAATGAGTTAGTTGCCACCCACCGCCAGCCATAAAATCGGCGCTATAGAAGAGTTTCACTGTACTTTGAAATCTTTGCAGGTTCAATAAAATTCTTTAAATCTTGCGAAATTCCTTAACATAACTTAAAACTCTTTGAAATCTTTGGAATCGCTAAAAAACGCTTGAAATTTTATTAATTTAAAAAGGAATTAATTTATGTTTCTAACTAAAAGTTTTTATTTACTTTTAAATACAAATTTTACAGTTTTTTATTGAACTTGTACTTTCTGTTAATTGCATAAAAAGGCATGAAATACACCTTTTTCCGGCCTTCTAACAACCTTCTAAAATAGTTTGTCATAATAATCTACCAGAGATATACCATGCAGATGAAAGACGAAAAGAAAAGAAGAATGTTGCATATAAAAGTATTTTAAAATATGAATTAAAAATGGTTTTTTCAACTAATTTTATTTATTACGAACGATTGCAAGGCGCTTCGTAACAAATATTTTCAACTATACTAGTTTCATGTAATTTAGTTTAAAGCTCTAAGTGAATTAAAAAATAAACTAAAGAATAATTCTCTGCTTCAAACTAAATTTTTCTAAACACACTCGGACCTCAATTTTAGCAAATTCGATTTATGTGTTCTAAGAAATGCGCCGCGCCTTGGTTCCAGATAAGAGGAGCTATGGGGGAATTTGTCATAGTCGCTCATGCATGAAAATACAGTAGCATAGCGATAAAGCGCAATATAATCGTACATCAATTGAAGTCCGAGTGTATCTAAAAGAATTGAGGAATTTAAAGAAAAGATTATGCCGGAATAGTATATTATCCTAAACTCCTGCGTTTAGCTAATTCCCTATAGGTTTTTAGCCAAAATCCTAATAAGTTTCCTGATAATATACGACAGACCTATACTAAATTTCCTACAATATTTTTTCAAAGGGGGAGATTGTAAGGGATTGCACCAGATTGCATAAGATTCCAGAGTGTACACCTGACTTTGAGGAGTAATTAGCCACTCGATTGAATCATACTCCGTCTTATCTTAATTACAAAAGGGAAACTTTTAAAGAAACCTGATATTTAATCTTTTCTTGTTTGTGCGAACAATTTATACAAGTAGCCAAGTTATTTACCAACCTCTGTTGTGCTTCCGGAATGATGTCATCGACAACGACATAAATCATAGCACCTGCGGCAAATGAAAGAGCATAAGGTAGCATAGGAGCAGCGAGAGAGACTCCAGCAGCCCCCAGGATTCCAGCGATGGGTTCCACCATTCCCGACAATTGTCCGTACCAAAAGCTTTTTAAAGTACTAAATCCAGAGGCTTGTAGGGGCAAGGACACCGCTAATCCTTCTGGAAAATTTTGTATTCCAATTCCGATTGCTAAATTTCTGCAACATAATAAAATTTTGGACGGGTTTTTTATTACTTACTTATGCTAATCCTCTGTGAGCAGATTTTTTATAAACATACATAATGCTCTAAATTAATTAGAAAAGATCAAACATTATTAATAGAAAAAATAGCTGAAGTCTTTTCTCTGTCAATGTGAATCAAGAAATTTAAATTTAATTCTCAAGTTAGTGATATGTTGAGTAAAGTTTTTTTTCTAAAATTTTGACCCACGTCCCCCCTTTGTTAGGGTCAATGAGTCTCCCCCCCCCC
>NC_046659.1:65386809-65391360 GCF_010883055.1 Belonocnema kinseyi
GTAATTCGAACGATAGTCATTCCGCGCGGTTTTAATTTTTAATACAAATCAGTTGAATTTAACCAAAAAGACGAAGTTTAAAAAAAATACATACATTTTCAACAAAATAATTTAAATTTGAAACCAAAAGAATTAATTTTCTAGCAAAAAGACGAATTGTTAACAAAGTACATGAATGCTCAATTAAATAGTTGAATTTGCAACTAAAATAGACAACTTTTCAAAGCAAAAAATTAATATTTGACAAGAACGATGAATCCTTAACTGCAAAAGTTACTTTTTAACAAAGTACTTCAACTTTGGACCAAATAGTTAAATTTTCTACCCAATTGCTGAATTAAAAAAAAAAGAGTTCATTTTTAACAGAAACATATTAATTTTTAACCAGACGCATTTAAGTGAAAAATTAGAAAACGGGGGAAAACTGTCAAGCTTAGTATAGACTAAGAATGTAGTTTAGTTTAAATAAACTTTCAAATTCGGACTACACGACGTTTTAAGGTCTACGCAACATTCTACGCCCTTAAGAAATGATAAAATTGTACGTTTGTAAAATTAAGAACATATTCTTACTACCACATTTTATTTTCTAAAAATAATTTTATTATGGTTATATAAGTTTTCGGAATTGAGGTCATTGAATAAAAAGAACAAATCTTGAATCTCATCCCTGAATGTAAATTACATGAAGTTTTAGACATTTTCAATAGTTATGATTCTAATCTCAAATTTACTTTTGAAAAAGAGGCAAATTACACACTTAATTTGTTAGACATTTCAGTTATCAGAACTAATAATGACACTCTTCTAACAAATTGGTATCACAAAGAAACTTGGCCTGACAGATAGTTACATTTCTTATCTCAACATCCTTGGTCTCAGAAAAAGGGAATGATTTTTGGACTTATTGATAGGGACATTAAATTATCTTCTCCACAATTTAGAAAACAGAATATTGAATTATTTAGACAAATTTTGACGGAAAATGCATATCAAACAATAAATTAATTAAAACCAGGATTGGTGATATTTATAACTCTAATAACAAAAAAGAAACACAATGATCTAAATCTTTTCACAGTAAAAACTTGGAGGTTTATTTTGTTGCAGGTAAAAGTATAACGGTGTTCACTGTACCTTGGTAGGGATTCAAATATCTCTCGAACTTGGGGTACGACATACCGAGTATGTAGGGTACGAAATACCTTAGAAAAGCTGAAGGTGTGTGGATTTCACTTTGTGAAACTAGGTTTCTAGTTATGAGCATGATTCAAATTACCCGGGGGGTGATTCCGATGCCATCTATTCTGGTTTATCGAAACTCTCTTTCTAACGCATGAATGTTTAGAATGTTTACTATATTTTTCAAGGAGGTTGAATGCTCAAGTTATAAATATAAATTTGCGTATTTTGTTGGCGGGAAATTCAAATCGATGTTCTGTTATTTCCATTTAAATAATTACGAAACAAACAGTATGAGAATTGAGTAAAAATTTACGTATCGACAAAAAATAAATTATTATTTAAATTGTATAGTTCTATAGCCCATAAATAATTGTAGATTCAGCTCTCGTATTTTTTATTTCTAATTTAAATAAGTTTTGTTTTAAATAAATGAAATGAAACTTATTATAAATAAAATAGTGTTAAAATGGTATCAGAATATTTAACTTTAATAATAAAGTAATGCTTAAAAAAGTATTTCAAACTTTCTAGATTAATGTCTAGTAATAGAACATTTTATCAAATAGTTTTTATTTTGATCAACTTGAATTTTTACGTTTTCCTAATGTTTTTTTTTTTAATGCAGCAAAATCTGAGGATGTTATTATTATGCGTATAGAAAGACCTTTTCATCTTAAATATTGAACGAATTCATGCTTGGGGAATTTATCATCCATATGCTCTACTTTTCTAGTAATCTTAACAGGCCTATGCTTTATTATGTATTCTTATTAAGGGACGAATTATTCAAGATAAAAAGTTATATTCTGAGCAAACACGGATATCTCTAGCATGCGCAGTAGTGATTCTTGTGTATTTTTAAATTGACGCATGGCCTTACATAACCTAAAAATACATAAGAATAACTACTGCGTATGCCAAAGATATCCGCGTTCTGCCACCACTGGGGTTGGGGTATCTCTCTCGCACAGCAACGTGATTGGTCTTTTCAATTTTGCTCCATAAATAGCTCTTTACTTCTGTATACATTTAAACTATCCAACCTTCATGTAGAGGGGAGCGGTAAACAGCCAATAGATTGCTGCGCGAGGGAGATAGCTTATCCCGCTAACTAATAGTCTGTCTCTCTTATTTTGCCAAAAACTCTATTGCCTGGTTCCCTCCAGTTATATATGCGCCAAGATTTCTAATATTAAGTATTGCAAGTTGTAACGTCAGTTACAAGAAAATATAACAATTTTATTATTCAATTTAATAGTTTTTGAAAAATAAAAATAATATCTAAATACACTTGCCGTGAAAAATAATTATTTTCCAAGTTATTATAAAAATAAGCTTTCGTCCCATGCATTTGCTACTTATTGTTTGGCCCTCAGCGTGCAGACATCTTGGATATACCCACCTAATTTGAAATACGTAGTGGGTCAATTTTAAAAAGTGCGAACAAGCCACCTTCTAAACTTCAATAACCATTACGTACAATTAGCAAAGCTGTCAAAATAATAAACAATACATTTAGACATGACTATTTAAAATCTTAAAAAGTATTTAAGAAGTTACGAACGAGAAGATTATGCGTCGAATTATGCGTCCATTTTTGGCTAGTTAGCGAGTTAATGAGCGATTAACGGGAGTCAACATAACCTCAAAGTTGAAGTTCAAGTATAGTGTGAAATATTGATCCAATTTATAACGATATCTTGTACTGACACAACTTATATTCAATTTCAATCCATAACTCATTCCTGTCCATTTATTTGGGAACTATGTGCATAAAAAACACGTCGCCGCTCGTCGCTCGTGAGCAGTCGAGGTATATTTTGCGCGCGAATACAAGTTTGAAATCAGCCAATCAGATTCACCGTTACAACAGAAACACGCAGAAACTAGATTTATTGCGAACAGAGTATACGGCTGGCTAACCAGAGGTTAAAAATTCATGGTGGAATGCGCCACAAGTTAATCGCGATTTAAAAAATTCCATGGTGGAATCGGTCCTAAGCAGCCCTGTGCATCTCTCCCTATTTCAGTTTTTAACTTGACCCCGCAACTGTCCTAAGTTTAGTAGTTCCTAATATCTCCAGCGCGACGCTAGTTGTCCCATCATTCCCTGTCTTTATATAGAAAGCAATGGGTCTGTATCACTTTTTTAAATTTTTTACTAAACAAGATGTTACTTCCATGCAAAAAATTTTTGAAATTAAAACAATGTTGCTTCTTTAACACTTCAAAACACTTTTCCAATCATTTTCTATGAATACTAAAGACAAAATATGATTTATATGGTCGTAGAATAATCCTGGAAAAGTGGAATATATGTTTGAAATTACCATGTGAATACTCTCGCTTATGAATATTATGAGGGATATAATGTATTTCCAATTGAATTTAACTAAATTTACATTTGAAACCATTTTATTTCATAATCAGTAAAAAATAAATAAATAAATTTCTTTTATTGCTCTCTTTTATCATTGTATCCTTTTAAGTCTTTAAAACAAAGATGTTAAAACATTGAATATATTTACATCTTGGACGTTTTATAAAATTATAATGTATATTTTTTTCCTCTGAATAATAGTTTTTTTCAACAATTTAAATTATTGAAAATAACATTTTGTTTATTAAAAAAAAGGGGTCGCTGCCATTGCTTACAATGCAAATACAGGGAGTGATGGGACAACTAGCGCCGCGCTGAAGATATTAGGAACTAGCAAACTTAGGACACTAAGGGATCGCCATTTTGTTTTCAGATGCACAAGGCTGGCCCTAAGTAATGATCACTTCATATCCCAAGTGATTGGGAATCTGTACCCTACATTACGGTGCAGCATTCGCGCCGCAAGGGTAATTTTTGTTGCAAGTATATGATACCCTGATATTGGTGCTTCATTAACACTTTCTTTTTTCTGTGTTACGGTAATCCCTTATATTTCTGGCATCACTCAAACGATTAGTTAAAGAAAGTAAAGATACAATTAGAGCAGAAGAAGAGATAAAAATACAAAACGACTTTGAAGGAAGCAGGAAACTACTTTATAAAAAAATGAAAGGAAACAAAAGTACAGAAATTGTTAACATGAGAAATAGTAGGGGGGAAATGGTATATGATGCAGATGGAATACTAGAGGCTTTCAGAGACTATTTTAGGAGACAATTCGGAGATGAAGCTATAGGACACCACAACTGCGATGTTGAACACGATGCGTTGGAAAACTCAATTGAAAAAGTCTGTGACACTGAGGTTAGGGATATAATTAAGACCTTGAAAAACGGTAAGGCTGCCGGGGTAGACGGTATTAACACTGAAATGCTTAAACACGGTGGCGAGTACATACCACATAGAGTTTGCGAATTGATAAATTT
>NC_046659.1:65391460-65398792 GCF_010883055.1 Belonocnema kinseyi
CTAAAATGGCAATACATAATTCTATATTTGTATAGACTGTACTATACGGTAGCGAGACATGGACTTATCAAGAAAAAGATAAGAGTAAAATTAACGCAATTGGCATGAGGTTCATGCGCATAATAAGCGGGAAATCCCTAATGGACAAAGTAAGTAACGTGATAATTCTAAAAGAATGTGGTGCAGAAGAGACGCTAGTAGACACATGGGAAAGAAATCGGTTAAGATAGTTCGGACATGTTGAGAGAATGCCAAATGAACGACTAACGAAACAAGTGTATCAAGGTAAAGTAAATGGCAACGTGCCCAGAGGTAGACCGCGGAAAGAATGGTTAGAATGTGTGAATGAGACCCTACTTAGAAGAGACATAAGAAGTCACAGAAACACGAGAGACTGCATGAAAAAATGCATGGACATAAAAGAAGCTACAGAAGTATGCCAGGACAGGACAATATGGCGGAAAATAGTTAATAAAAAGAGTGTCAGTAGAGTGAACGACACCTGAAACAAAGACCTTGGCTATTAATGGACCCAAGTGGGGAACCTTACATAACGGCTTCGTGAGGTTCTTCGCTTGGGGTGATTGCTAGAGAGATTGATCAGCAACCTGGGTCGGAGCAGTGTAGCGGAACGAACGTGTTATTTACTTAAATAGCACGAGAAAAATCTCTATCCCATCCACACACTAATCCTTTCCCCTGCCGAGTGAGTCACGCCTACCCCGAAAGGGAAATGGCTTAATGGTGTAATAACTGATAAAATAGTTTCTATTTTAAAGTTAAAAAATATTGAAGTCATCATTAGAACAATTAAACCTTTTTTTAATTTATTCCTAACACCTAAGGACAAAACAAAGATTTTCCACAAAATAAATATTGTTTATTGTTTAGATTGCTTATTCAGTGACGGTGGTTATATCGGACATACTGGTAGACCTTTACTTCATAGAATCAAAGAACATCAACGTCGTAATTTGAATAGTGATAATATCACTGCACTAGAAAAACATAGAATTGAAATAGGTCATGATTTTGATTTCAAACGCCCAAAAGTTTTAGCTTTTAGACTTTTATAGTCTTTTATGTAAAAAATCATTTTATTTTCCATTTTTAACCACTACATATTTCTTACAATTTTAAATTTGGCGCCTACTTTACGACTAATTTTCGACGACTTTATGAATGTACTTACCTGAACTTTAATGATGACATTGTGAACGCTCATTGAGACTTGTCAGTTGCAGATTTTTGTCTACCAAAGCTCGTTTTAACGGCACAAGTTTGTTTAACGAACTATAGCAATGAAACACTAAATTTTAAAGTGAACCTTTTTTGGTTCACTCTTGTAAATCCATCAATGCATGTTAATATTAATCCCTTTTTTTTGTAAGTTCCATATAACTTTCATTATAATCTATTTTCTTCCTGACCACATAACCCAAAAAACATTTTTATTTCCTTGCTTTCATTCCTAACTTTGGGTTTTCATTTTTTACAGTTGATATTAGTGTTGTTCACAACACTAATATAGCATAACAAAATTAAACTTACTTCATTTTACTATAAAATAAAGAACAAGGCATTTGATGGATGACAAGTTTGACTCCAAAATTGGAAAAAAATATGTAATTTTATTTCCTTCTTTCAACTACCAAGCCACTTAATAAGACGTTTTCAGGTAATAATTTTACTTTGCCATTGTTTTATACATATACTTTGCTATGTTAATTCTGTCAGTCAATTGTTCGTTTTATTTGACCTCAATTCCAGAAACTTATCTAACCAACAATTTAAGAAGTCGAAACTAAACAAACAATTTTTATCCACCTTGTGATAAAAATTATCTGCATTCGGATAATTGTAATTTTCAATTGTTTGCAGCGTTTTTATCCAACTTCAGATAAATAATATCTTGGGGATTTATACTGTGTCATTAACGGAGCCCATATGTATACGTATGTTTGTTCCCTGCTTTTATAACATCTTAGTAAGATACTAATATTATCAGGTGAATTACAAGTTAAACGGTTACAATTAGTAATAAAGTAACATCAAACTTTTTTACACTTAATGCAGTAGGTATTAAGGCAAGCACTAGATTGCACTGCCAATCAGCTATTTATGAAAGAAATTATTTTGACCTCATACCTCTCACCCTATGGAAGACACCATACAAAAATGGCTGAATTACCCCTTCCCGCCCTCCAAAAGAATTTACCTAGTTTATGCACAGCCCTTAAGTGGAACAATGTAGTGCTTTTCATAATAATAGTAAAATGTTTAATAAAGAATATTGGATTATTGTTAGCTGCAATAATTATTAATCATATATTGTCCACTTTGGCTTAAATATTTGAAAAATATACCCTGAAAAAAGTAGATTGGAGGGCGACAGTGTAGCCATGTGGACTAATGCCTGATTGTCTGGATGGAAAATCCATGTGCACATACTGCCGGGGGTTTGAGTCCCCGTAACTATGGTTATTGTCCCTGCTTGATATTTTTCTATCACGATTGGTTGCATTGTTTCTGCCCCATATACTGTTAAGTACAAGTTCATTTACCGACTAATGTGACACTGTGCGTGATTCAAATACAAAATTTTCATATTACTGCACATAATTTTAATGTAGTGTATTTATTCAAAAGCACTTACTCATACGGCAATGAAAATCACAGAAGAAAATATGCAGGAAGTGCAATGTAGGTTTATGTAAGGAATATCATTTGCGGATGAGGTATTTAGTTTGAGATAGATCACAGAGCACATTTTAGGGGTAAGCAAAAAAGTTTTCTGTACATTTATTGCCCTGGGAAAAGCGTTTGATAAAGTAGATGGAAGTAAATTTTGGGGTGCCCTGAAAGAGAAAGGAGTGAATGGATGGCTCCTAAAAGCAATAAAAACAATATCTGCAGGTAGGAATTGAGTGTTAGAGTAAATGGGCAACTGAGTGACTGGTTCGACATTATGCAAGGTGTTAGAGAAGGATGCATTATGTCCTCATGGCTATTTATTATATTCACGGACAAGTGCCTACGAATGGTCATCCTCGATGAAGAAGGTTTGGATCGCGGAATAGTGAAAGTGCGTGGGTTAGCGTTTGAAGATTATAAGGTTGTTATAACAGAGTCAATCGAAGGCTTGGAAGAATGTTGAGGAGACTGAATATTAGCATGATATAGAATTATATATACTTGCACCCACTATTCTGTACGTTAGAGAGACCTAAACATACCAAGTCAAATTCAGTAATTAGAAGATGACCAAAGAATGTGGTCTAGACTCTAGAGAAGATACTGCTTAACAAGAGTGAAACAAATTTTGTTGAGATATTTTCGGCACGTTGAAAGAATGAGAGCAGAATGACTTACGAAACAAGTATCTTTCGGTAAATTAAATGGTAGCGTAACTAGAGTTAGATCGAGGAAAGAATGGCGGACATGTGTGAATGAGACTCTTAAAAGCCATAGCAAAACAAAAGCTTTCTGAGAAAACGTATGGCTGTAAAGGAAGCTAAAATTGTATTTCAGGACAGGGAAGTGTAGAGAAAATAGTTTATGAAAAAATTGTGATGAAGAATGATGAAGAATGAAGAAGCTGTCTGAATTTTGGTATATACTTTTACATAGATTATGGTGATTCGGCTCCCACTTTAAGCTTAGGTCCCTTTATCACGTACTTATCTACACTGACAGAACTCATTTAGTCATTCGTACTATATCCATTTAGTAGACGATCGTTTCGTATATTATACTATGCATTTAGTGTCAAATACTAAACGCCGTTTGGTTCCGTTTAGTAAATGCCACTACATAAAACAGTAAAACCTGCGACTATCTGGTTAGTCGGAGCAACTAAACGGAAAAATCATGTAGTACCATCTACTACCGCTTGGGTCGAATACTAATCGACTCCATCTTGATTTTCATTCATCTGTGATCTGTGCATCACACCGCACACTGAGAGAACTCGGGCTGCAAAAATTGTTTGTCTGCGTCTGTATTGTGTTTTTAACAAGTGAGTTTTCTCAAAAATGATTTTTGCAACTATTAAAGGCGCTATAAAAAGTTGGAAATTCGAAGACTACATCCAATTGTTCCATGGTGAGTACCATTTGACTGCTTACATATTTTCAGTGTTGCATGTTTTGAAGCAATTGCAGAATAAGGGCGTTACCTCTGTTTTGTCTGGAATTTTTTGTTTTTCGGTAACAAACTATTAGAATCTTTAATTAAACGATAAATGAAGCAATCTGACGAGGCAAAAGTTTAAAATTGTTGTTACTTTTGTTACTAAGATGTCTCAAATATGGGTTTGGCACGAAAGCATCCCTGCGACTAGTCACAGAAATATTGTTGGTCAAATCCCTGTCTTCAACCTTTTGGCTCGCTAATCGCTTCATTTATCGTTCAAATAAAGATCCTAATAGTTTGTTACCGAAAAAGAATTTTTCAGCCAAAGAAAAGATGACGCCTCTCTTCTGCAATGTAATGTAATCAATGTAATAATCAATGCTCAAATGATGGGACTGAATTCAGCACACTGAGATATGCTGTGTAATATAGTATAAATGTTAAATATTAGATTAATGAATAATAATTCATGTATATTTTGATTTAGGTGGATATGAATTAAAGTATTTTATAATAAAACAATATTCGAAACTTCCATCATGTTTTTTCTCTAGAACCCTGTGCTTATTATTTGCTACTTCTTTTACTAGTAAAATTCATTGATCGTGTGGTAGGAGCTACTAAACAGTACGCTGGATCAATAAGACCTACGAAACAGAATTAGTATAAATGACAAAGCGTGCAGTGGAACCTACTAAACAGGACTAGTGTGTACTACGAGTCGTTCAGTAGAAGCTACTTAATGCTATCTAGTTGGGCTGACTAAATCGACGTTTAGTCGATTCCACTAAATATCTAGTCCGTCCATATTTTACTAAACGGTACAGTAGCTATGCCTAATGACTTAGTAGTGTACACTAAACACTTCTCTCAGTGTACAACCCAGTCCGTGGATCGTCCCGGGTTTGCCCAACATATCAATTAGGCATACTGCTCTGATCAGATCACTTGATTCAATTACAAAAACGTTTCCATGACTAATGATATATACCGGGATATCTCCGTGCAGACTATTAAAAGAATACCAACTCTTAACAAAAATGCATTCGATATACTGGGCAGTAATCATTTTAAGCCTGAGAGAAAAATGAGCTTCCTTATTTTTATAATAATAAAAATATTTTAATCCTGAAAAGCCATTTCCACCAGACAGTTAATTAAGTATCAAAGATCATCTCATCAAGCTGTGGGAGCTAATGAAAGAACACTTGCTTCTATTTTTATAAAGGAATTTGATAAATCAGAGAGTAGGACGCGAAATAAAAATATTTTACACGAATAGCTCAGCTCGACAAACTTCACAAGACAAAATGCCAATCGAGCTGCGACGCTACGACAAGATAAAGACAGTTCTGCACGAGCGACGCATACTCTTCCCCGGTCCCGGTGAGTTCTTGAAAGTGGTTGACAGCTTCCACATTCTTCAGATTTTTCCAGCTGCTCATTGAGTTGCGGAGCCTTCCTGGATAACACCACATACCAGTGAACATCTTCTTCCTACTAGTTAATGTTGATCTCTCCTTTTTGACAGATTCGTTAACCTTTCTCACAAACACCACTTTTTCCTCGAATCTTATTTTATTTTTTTTCGATTCCAGCACTTCTTCAGTTACATATTGACAATGCCACACGCCAAGGTTTCATCCACAAAAGATCAAATCAAAAGGTGTTACAGAGTTGATGGCACTGTTGTTTCCAAAATAATATATATATATATGTGTGTGTGCGTGTGTGTGTGTGTGTGTCTGCATGTGATTTTGAAGCTTTGAGAGTTACATACGCGAGTTTGTATATTTTAATTTAGTCTCTCTAAGATAGAACTTTGTCATTTAGACACATTGATATGATTTCACATTTTTTCAGATTCCTCTACATTAGACTTCACGATTGGAAAATCCCGTGTCTTCACTCGTTCTTACATCTGATTTTACTGTAGCTAAATAATGAAAACGCTCTCTTTCTCTCTCTCCCTGGAAAACGAATGGATCCTCTCTAGTTGTTTCTTTAACAAATGGAGCATTGACCAGATCCGGTAGATCGTAAGTCGATCACAAAAGCGCCCAGGGCATCGAATTCCTAAACTTCCTCGGGGCTTTACGAATCCTTTCCCTGTTCTCATCTCGTTTTGTCTCGTTTAGATCAAACTCGACAACGATGGCTTCTCGGGTACCTTAACGATCTTTTACGACCTCGTGGATCACGAGCGTGATCTACGAGAAGCAATAGTACTACCATGCAGGTTCGGGGAACGGTCAAAATGTTAAAGAGAGAGGCAGGGAACGTTGAGAGAGAAAATAGCGTAAAAAGACTTCATGAAACAGGGATAGAGAAATCTGTGGAGCGTTAAGCGGGTGGAGGGTAGGATGGAAGAAGCAGGTGAATGAACGACTCGATCGTACGTACTCGGCTGGCTGGCAAGATCACATATTGCACTGCCAGGCATTCCTGGTCTCTCCCACCTTGCCGATCGAGCCCACTGGAGATTCGTTCTTACACTGGTGGGGAGGGGAAATTCATTTTATTAGTCCTGCATTTTTCTCAATTTTTGGTAAATGGTTCCGATGTTCTAAATAGTTATACGAAAAAAATTGTCCAAATAATCTGACCTGGCGAAAGTTTCGTATAGGAATTGAATCCGCCCTATAGCGAACCATTCTAGAATCTATATCCCACTATCTGCCCTACTCTGAGTTGATCCGAATCAAGTTTTCAATACGAATAAAGTTTTCAATTGTAATCAATTCGAGATCCATTCCAAGTCAACCCAAACTTTTAATATGAATGAACCTGCGCCAATCCTAATTATTCACGAATAAGAAAAGATGTTTCATTGAAATATCGGATAAAGCCCAGTTAAAGTAGCGCAAGCAAAACTAATATGGTTCAAGGACCAAATTTGGACCCTGTAATAAAAATGAACGATTATTTAAAATTGTATACTGTTTAGTGTAAAATGACATATTATGTTCATAAAGATTTATAAAATATGAATAATAAGATTTTTTATATTTTAATTTCATCACCAATATTTCTTATAAAAATTATTTCTTATTTTAAATCATGTAGTTCATAAACAATTCATTATTTGTTAGTATTTAGCAGCATATTTACACTTTAATTTGTATCAACGGTGGCAATCTAGAATATAGCCGAGAAAATAGTATTAATTGCCACAGAAATACAAAGAAACATTATTTC
>NC_046659.1:65398892-65418360 GCF_010883055.1 Belonocnema kinseyi
ACCCGCTCCCGGCGAAATCCTGCGGTTGTCCTTATGACAAATTTTTAAATATATATATATATATATCTTTTTTGGTATTTTAGTTCCATTTCAAAAGGACATTTTAAAACATAAATCTCATGAGCACTTGTAAAAATAAAATGTAACTTTTCTAGTACTTTTGTAATAATAATCATTTAGGATAGTTCAAAGAAGCACTTTTGATAACATATAAATCTAAACAAAACTATTGGAATTTTAAGGTACTTTCTTCTTGAAAAGTTCTATTTATTATCTTTTTGGTACTTAAGTTCTATATTAGTAGGACCTTTCTGGAATATAAATGCCATCAGAAAGTGTAAAAAAAATGTCTTCCGGTGCTTTTGCCATAAAAAAATTCCTACTGAAACAGGACGTTTTTTGAACGTTTTTGGTACTTTAGTTCTAATTTAGTAGGAACGTTTGGCGACATAAATCCTATCATCACATGTGAACATTTTCAACAAAAAAATAAAATGCATCTTTTTAAGTAGTTTTGTCCCTATTTGGACATTTTAAAATCGGATTGAAAACTGGGTTCGGATTGGTTTGAATTAATTCGGATTGGTTCACAATAAATTCATTTCCAAAATTTTCGAGTAAGTACAGGACTCCCGGTCCTGTATCCCTCCGGCTATTTAGAAAGGTCCGTTCAAGGGTTACACGGAGCGGGGATTCTGTACTCTGGATTGATCTCATCGTAGGATCCCAAGCAGCTGAATGAATGACCTGGCGTGCTCGCATTCCGCGAGAGTCGAATAATAAAAAAAGCCCAGTTGCCAGTTTGTCGGCCCCTCGCTAGATGGTAGCTTGAAGGTTCCATAACAATCCGAGTTGGTCTCTTCCGCGATCCAGAGATCCAGCTCGGTCACCATGCACGGAAGGATTTACGATGAACAATAGATCAGCAGAGGCTCGGAGAAAGGGAGGAGCTATATTCACGCTGGTGAATGAATGAAGCGATCGCACGCTTGCCTGAGCAGCTCCGCTGGAATCGGGATCTCACAGAGCACAAGCCACGGTGATACTCGTCTCGGTACGACACGGTACGTCATTTTCGTGGGATGGTATCGTCTTGCATTCCAAGTCGGCGCACAAAAGGATGTACAGTTAATCTACCAAGCTTGCTAGCCAGTCGCACCAAGCATGGGGGGAGGTCATCCGGGTTCCAAGAAGAGTGAGAAAAAAGAGTGTTCTTTGGCAAAACTCGACTTTGATATCTGATCACCGTTCTTTTCCAAAAGGTTGCGACTTCTGAGACAAGAAGAAGTTTTTATCACCTGCTGCTGTTGGGATAATTAAACGAAACTTGGGGATAAGAAAGGAAGGGTACTGAGAGAAAGTAAAGATGATGATTTATAAGGAAAGGTACTAGGAGTTTTTGCAATACGAGAGGAGGTATT
The DNA here is from genome assembly GCF_010883055.1 of Belonocnema kinseyi. Classification (NCBI taxonomy): domain Eukaryota; kingdom Metazoa; phylum Arthropoda; class Insecta; order Hymenoptera; family Cynipidae; genus Belonocnema; species Belonocnema kinseyi. Next base: position 65,400,314 of record NC_046659.1, read on the forward strand.
ATGAATGGAGGACAATGTATACAGGATGAATATGAATCAAGAGAGCATATAAAAGCGGAAAGACAAATGCGAGAACTACTGTGCTCTTAACTTCACATACTTCTAAAATTCTAAAAAGGATGTTCCTTGCCATTATTGCTCTTTAAGCTAAATATGTAGATAATGTATTTAATGACGCTAAGGAAGAAAATGATATAAGAGCAGAATAAAAAGGGAGAAATGAAAGAATTAGACACAGCAATTGAAAGAAGCCTGCTATCTGAATGAAAAAGTAAACGATGATGATATTAACCTCTGGTACAGATAAAGAACATAGGGAACAATTGCTACAAACTAACGCCTCCAGTGCAAGGTTATTTTATTAAGACTAGATTACGGGGAAGGAAGAAAGAACTTCAATGAGTTTGAAATGTAAATATCAAGAAGTAGAATAAAGAAAATATTGGATGATAGCACATCCTTAGGATGAAGCACTAGGAGGAAACTCTTCAGAAGAACGGATTGTAGATGTAGTAAAAATCATAGAACATCAAAACAATGTCTAATTTATATCTTTATGTATCCCCTATCATTTCATACTGCTGTAACACCTGTAGTATGAAACTCTTCAATTTATTGCATGGAGCTACGGAAGATAGCTGAACAGTCTATAACTTTATAGTCTTCTATACTCGATAGCATTGTAAGCGTTTCAATGTGCTTTTTCCGTGTTATTCTTCTTTCATCATTCAGGTTTTTAACCATTTCCTCTTATGTCTTACTTAGATGTTAATATTTGTCTTTTTTAGGGAAGGGCTTTCTTTTCTTGTGCTGTTCTTGAAAGGACACCTCGTTTAAAGCGAGCATCACTTGTTATTTTTATGAATCGAATAATTTGGTTTAGCTCTCCCTATGTATTTACTCCCATATTATTATATTCCCATATGATTCCATTAATAGCAGCTTCTCTATATAGGCTGAAAATCAATTATGAGAAAGGAAATTCTTTTCCTAATGTTTGGCTCCTATTCTTTATTATCAATTCTCATGGCCGTCATTTTATTTCGATAGAGGCTGTAGATACTTTTCCTATGCCTGCACTGTTATCCTCGCTTTTTTAGTAGTATCTTTTCTGCTATCTTGCACCTTCTTGTAGTAATCTTAAAATTAAATCACCTCTCGTCTATTCTTTAACTTATTTTCTATGTGAAGTTTAATTTTTGATTAAAAAAGTTTAATCTGAAATAAGTAGCACCACCTTCAGCTTTGAAAGGCGGCTTGATTACTATTCCTTTTCATTAGATATATTTAGTTAGCAATCTTTCGTATCAAATGCGATGGTAGCTTTCTCCCATGATAAAGTTACAACAACTGACAATTAACTCTTAGATAAAGCTTGCTTTGTATGGTTCGGGTACCTCTTTACTGATAGACTCTTAATAAATTCATCAGTTTCATTACATTGTCTCATTCCAAATACTTTTTGTAACATTCTGGCTCTACCCATCAATTCGAATTTTCTTAAATCTAATTACTAGAACATCACTTAACTATTATTTCGTAAAAATATTCGGGCAAGATATGTTTGTAGACCATACAAAGAAAGCAAGAATTACGAAGCATGTTTCGATGGTAAATGCCTTTCTAACTAGTATTCTGTTATAGATTACTCTTCGTTACTCTTAGGAATGCTTGCAGTGTGAATGCCACAGTGTTAATAAGTCCAAATGGTGTTAATATACCGCACGATTTCCGTTAGGTATTGCTTTTTTACCCAGCACATTCTTGCTTCCTTATGAAAAAACAAGTTTGTACTTAGTGCAATGTTTATTTCAACAAATGATCTTAAATTCCAGATGTTATAATTATTTCAAAAGAGTTCTCAAAGCTGTTTTCTGATTCATCAAATGGAAAACTTGTACCTTTCTCAAAATCCAGTTGCAATTAAGAAAATTATTGCAAGAAACACCTTCTTAGATCATTATCGACGTTTAGAAGTCGATTGATGCGAACTTGAGAGAGACTTGAAAACGTGAGACCAAGAGAAGACGAGAATTGGAATCGACAGATCATCAAACAGGATCGACTCAACCTATCTTGCTGCCCTAGGTCTACTATGATAATAAGTAGATACTAATAATCTTAATTTAAATAAAATGCCATAGTATAAATTAGATTAAAAGTTCGAAGAATCTAAATGAGAAATTATCCCTAAAAGTTAAGTCCACAAAAATGATTGTCAAAAAGGCAATGTGAACTTAAACAAAATAGTTTGATCAGCTGATGGGATATTAAAAATATGCATTCAAAATTGAAGTTTGTTTAACAAAACTCACATACTACATGTGTAGCTTCTTTTGCTCTCCTGGCTGAATGTTTCGAGCAGAAGAAGGAATGTGAGGCACTTGTGAGCGAAAAATAGAGAAAAGGAGACTGACTGCTCTCAGAAACGTGTATCCGGGAGAAAGTATCAATGAATCGAATTCATAATAAGAAGTTTAGTGCAATAGTTTTAAACATTCTCTTCTTAGAACTACATTTTTTAAACGCTGATCCCATTGTTTGAGAACGTATTTATACATTTTTGTGTTAAGCAATTAAATTCTAAAAGAATATGAGTAATCTCAGAACACCAGTATATCTATCTTGAAAATCATGACCATGTATCACATGCGGAATCGCAAGGTCTCGAAATTCGTCCGGGCGTCGTGCCGTCTCGATCCGAAAATCGAAGAGTTTATCTGGCAGAAAAAACCTCGTTTAAACTGGTTGCCTCGTATATGATGCATAAACGTGTGTAAGTTTGACATGCAGGATAGGTAAGTTTCTGTAGCTTTCTTCTTACGAGGACACATATAAGTAATTTAAATAGCTCATTAAAAGATTCATTCTAATAAATGTCGATTTTAAATCACTATATAAGAAGGTAGATGAAATCTTAAGCTTCAAAGCCTCTAAATAAAACATGTTTAATAAGTCATAACATCAGCTTATATCTCTCTAATTGAAGATACAAATTAGCAAATGAAAGTAGGTTGTCCAAGGACTATTTCTGAAACTGTTATCTCAACCAGAATCTCTACGGTCATCGGTCATTGATCTCTGCTTTCCTCGCCAGTGAACAGGATTTATCAGTGAACTACAATCTGAAATCCTGCCGTAGCTTTACCTTCCATTTTAATACCAGGTTTCAAAACTACGGGTTCTTTAATATCGCTTCAAAATTCTTCCTACATTCTTAGCAGTGAGTTTCATTTGGTTCACAATAAGTACAATATTATATTTTCAAATAAATCGAAATCAATTTTTGAAAATTTAATTCTTCAAATACAATGTGCATAAAATTGCAAAAACTTAGTGGTTTTTAACGAATTATTTTATATTGTGTTTTTGTGTGTTATATGTGTGTTACATAAAATATAGATACTTGTGCAAACTATGTTGTTATTGTTATAAGGATTTTTTAAAATAAACCATTCTCTAAAATTGAATCTGTTAGATTTCACGGTTCATAAGTGAAGATCCTTACTGATCTGATTCCGTGAAACATCTCTAGTTATATGGGAAAAATCCCCCGAGAGTTTTTCTCAATGTGTGCATTTTGCATTGTGGAATCGACAAAGAACTGCGATGAATTGAATCTCTCTTGGATTACTTGGAATACTCTAGATGTGGACCAGTTTTGTGTTGTGCAGAAACGAGCAAACGACAGAATCAGAACGAGAACCACGGTGCGGTGTCCCACAGTATCGCGAACCCGCGTAGTTGCGTGAAAGATAAAAATTGATCGCCCGAGCCTACGGGGCCATAACGAGGCTTCCTCAGGGGCCGACTTCCAAAGGCCCAAAAGAAACGGGGTCCTGGAGTTGGAGGAACAAGGAGCCTCGTAATCGAGAAGTCAGCGAGCGATCGAGGGTGAAGGGGTGGCAGTGGTGAAAGAGTGGAGTACTGTGGCCAGAGGAGGAAGAGGAGGAGGTGATGGAGAAGGAGATGGTCAAGGAGAGGGGCTAAGGAATGCATGGGAACGAGGCGCAAGCGGACCGACCGCGATTTGCCCGTCCCGCATTCCTCCAACGCCAAGGCAAGCTCGAAGTCCCGGGGCCACCGGCCACGGCTAACGCCATGAAACCATAAGACTGGTGCTGGGGGTCTTGGATGGATCGATATATACTCCATAGGTACTTCCACACACGATACCTGAATCAACCTGGATGTACCTGAATGTTACTGAACATTTGGACTCGCGAAGATTTCGCACGGCAAATTTCCTCTCTGGAATTCCAATAGTCAAAAAAATATGCCGGATCAAAGATCGCTTTTATTTGTAAACGTCAGGAGCTGCATCTATCGGTACCAAGTTCTCGGGTTAGATTTCGAAGACCACAAAGAAAAACTGGCTATTTCTTGAATGAGTACACCTTGACCACTATACATCAGATGGTCGCTGACCAGGTTTTGAGTTGAGAAATAGGATCAGGTATTTTGTGGTGCACCAATGCCACATGATGCACTGGAAAAGGATCGAGTGTAGATTAGATGTATAAAGCGGTTACAGTTGGTTCACATAGTAACACGTCTATACAATATTACGAAAGCATCAATGTTGAATCCAAATGAAGAGACTTTTCGTTGCATTATTTCAATTACTCAAAATCAGCGATTAGGAAGTTTTATGTCAAACGAAAAGTTTACGACTTACGCTAACGGAAAAGACATTTATATCAGAATAAAAGTCATTTTTGCCATTTTAATTTTCAAAACTCCTGAGATAGTAACTAGGGTAGTCCAAAATTGAATGAAAAGAATCTTATTTATTCTAGAGAGAAAAGAACTTTTATAACAGTCTACCCTAATTTGGGAGGTTTAATAAAACAAAGAAATTCCATATTTTAATATCAGTCAGTATTAACATCTACTCCTGAGCTTTGGAAAATCCGATAAGCTTAGCAAGAAAAAAATCAGTCTTTGGAAAAATACGCAAAAGACCCACTTCGTATCAAAATTTTATTTTATTGCTTTATTATTTAAGGTATAAGGTTCATTTACCCATTGTTACTTTTGTCCCCCCCCCCCTCATTTTTTTCGTGCATTGAAAATGTCCCCATAAATACAAAATAACATTTTTATGTAAAACGATAACTTTTTTGCACTTTTTTGTGATAGAAATTATTATAATTTGGTATAATTTGGTAAGTATTGATTAATTAATTTTTCAATGCTGCCTGTTTATAAATTTTTATTTTCTTTCTAACTTTACTCAATTTTTATGAAAAAATATTTTTTAATTGCAATAGACAAGGAAGTAAGACAAAGTTATTTAAAATGTTTGATTTGAGTCTTTTATTCCTTTTCTTTACGAGCTTTAAAGTCTAAGAAAAAACTTTTTATAAAATGCTTCTTTAATAATATATACTAACAAAATTTAATTTAAAAAAATAGATATTTTTAAATTTTTTAAACATTTTTTCATTATTGAAACAAATGTAAATAGTGCATAACTTTAATTATTTCACTGAAACAGATTTAGAAAAACGAAAAAATATGATTTTTTAAGAAAATTTAATTTCGTCAAAAAGTAGACTTAGCACCCTTTAATTTCTCTTGCTTTAAACACATTTTATTTGTAAATTAAACGTTGCCAAAAAATTTCTTTTGTCTTTTTTTAAACAAATTTTCGACAATTTTTTGTAGATAATTTTTCTAAGTCAATCATCATTTCTTTAATGGCGAGATAAATTAAATGTTATGAGTGCAAAACCATCTCAATTAATTGTAAGTAGTAGATACATTTTTAAATTTACTAAATAGAGACATTATTCGTAGACCTTGCTACCGTTCTTTAAAATTGAGTTCTTGGTCAATTGTACAAAAATTGTGAGTTTAAATTTGGGCTCTAATAATTATCTATTCTCTCTTGTAATAATATCTTTTTTCTTATAATTCTTGAGAAATTAATCGCAGCTTTAAAAAAGCTAGGAATTGAATAAACTCCCAAATGTAGGGATTACAGGGGATTATGAGAAAAATAAATGAAAAAAGGGAAAAATTGGACTAGCTGTTTTTGAACTCATGGCCAGTATGCATGGACTACCCTGATGATAATTCAAGTAGCTCGAGTAAAATCATCGAGTAGAAGAGTACAGAGAACTGAAGACTTGAGTCTCATGTCGAAACCAAATTTCAGGTGCCTGGAGCGTTTCTTTCTTTTTGGCGATTAACACCGAGAACTTGAAATTTTAATTCTTTTCCTTGAATCGATATTGTAGAGCCACGAGGCCTTATTCAGTCGTGCCTTTCTTCTCGTGCTGTGATCATTAATTAGATATTACCGAGGAGCGGGAATGCGATAAAAAGAAAGGCTCGATGGATCTATTGGAATCGAGTCGTCGAGAAAAGTGCATTCCACGATGGGAGACTCCTTAGTAAGTCGAGCCAAGTGTCTCGAGGCTCTCCTATTGAATCCAGTGTTATAATGCCTTGGTGAGAAAGAGACAGTACTTAAAAGCCGAACGGGAGACAGAGAGGAAACAGGGCCGTGGTGTGGCGAACTGGCGAGGCACCGGTCGGTCGGTCGGTCGGTATATATAATAAGGCAGACGAAAGGATAGCGCTGAAATGAGATGGTTTCGTCGGCAGCTTTGTCCGGCGCCATGTTTAACATGGCACCACCTCATCTACGTGCCACACCAAGCCAGCTCCCCGCAGTTCCTCTTTTTTTATACACGTTCCTTTTCACCATCTTCTCTTCTTTCTCCATCTTTCTCCCACTTTTCAATCGAGTCCTCGTTGCTTTAGCTTCTTCTGGTTCGAGCGTGTGTATACAAATAAGTTCCTCGCACCCATTGTGAACGAAATCTGCCTCCGGAGAGTCCAGGTATTAACGCCCAATTCCAGTCCAAGAACGGTCTCAGAATCTCTGATACAAGGTCAGATGCTGCAGGATTGAGGGTGAAGTTTCATACGAAACTCGAGCTAAGCATCCTTGAGACTCACTGCATCACGGAAGGCGCCTAGCATCATTTTCATTCACCTTAGTTGTGTATAGAGAAAATTTTCTTATTAAAGCCATTATTAGTTATCCTTGACACAATCAGGTTTATTAATAGATAGACAATCCATCAAACTTCGATAACAAGCATTAAATAAGAGAAGGAATACTTGGATCTTGAAGAACTACTATCAGCGGATGAACAGGATTACCTTAAAAATACTTTTGTAAAAATTCGAAACGTTTTCCGAATTTTCGAAACTTGAGAATTTGAGCCTGATACCTATTCAAGCGTGAAGGGAGGGGGGGTGTTAGTATCTTGTTAATAACTAAATACGATCCGAAAACGTGACACCTACCCCCGTAGCTTCCGCATAAGATATTGAATGTTTTTGGTATCGACATTTCAGCCTTGGTTCGATTTCGTGTAAGCCTGTTTTACATATTCCTAAATACCTTAGAAAATGGAATATCCCAAAATATCCTTTTCCCAAGGGATTAATAAGAGAAAGATCATTCTTACATCAACTCCAAATTTGAAAATCTAATTTTAGAACAAACACTGTACATATAAGCAGACCTCGAACTCATTTGAGAAATTCAAAATAGTGTCAAGAGTAGCATAAAATATAAAAAATAGTGGGGAAATAGCGTCATACAGTTTATTGAATATTACATCGACGGTGAACTATTTTTATAATCTGGTACAGAATCCTACAACTCCCATAAAGTCGCGTGATATCCTTTCGAAACTTTTTAAAATACCCCAAAAGCTTTGAAATCAGCCGAAATCCTTTAAGATCCCTTAATATCTGTCAAGATCACCGGAGATTTCTGGAAAACTCGTAAATCTTTTAAGCTTACTTGTAATCTTGGAAATCTCTGGAATTCATAGAAGTCTCTAGGAGTCCCTTGAAATTTGATTTAATATCATTTGAAGGGTGTCACACAATAACTATAATGTACCTAAGTGCCACTTTTCTCGTAACACGTTTTATTGGCTCACAAATTCTCTAAAATTCCACCGCATATGGTGATGAAACATAGTGTGGTTTTTAGTTTCTTTAAATGATTTTTATTTAAATAATTTGTTTAAATATTCGAGATATTGAAAAGATAATAGTGACATTCAATTCTGTTGCGAAAATTACACGAAACATAATATAGTTATAGTTATACAGTAATATAGTATATAGTATATCGTAATATAATAATAAATATAGTAATATAGTATAGATATAGAATATAAATTCTATACCATGAAATTGCGTATTTGTAGTAAGTCACCATCTGAGTTAGGAAAATTTGTAAAATACATATACTTTATATAATTTTTCAGCCGAAGCCAATGGCCCTATTAGCCTTCTCGTATCTCGCCTATATAAAAACAATATTAAACAATTAAAGGCAAATATAAAAAATCAACTATTACTTTTTACGCTATTAGTTTTTTAAATACGGCAGGACAAAATAGTTTCTTCGAAAGATTTTAATTTTTCACTTTTGCGCGTTTTTTTCGGACAGATTTTATAGAACTATATTAACTCTCGAATGTGCTTTTTAAACTGTTTATTATAAAAATAATTTTGATTTTGAGAACCTTTTTTTGCTTTTTTCAAAAAATGTTTGCTTAGCATTTATATGGTTCTGCCTGTCACAATATCCTTTGAAATTTTTTAAATATCATTGACGTCCTGGATACCTTCTTAAAATCCTTTGAAATTTTCTCAAATTCTTTTTAAAAAACCTTTAAAATGCAGTTTTTTAAAATACCATAAACTTTTTAAAATCCTTTGAAATCTTTAAAAATGATACAATCCCTTATATTTAATCAAATCTCTAGCAATCCCATAAAAATAAAAAATGAATTCCCTCAAACGCCTGGGAATCTATCATATCTTTCAAAATTCCTTCCAAAACGATGAAATCTTTTAAATATTCTAAAATCCCGTAACATCCCACAATAGGAGATAAAGCCCTATGAAATCCCTTCCAATCTTTTTAATCTATTGAAATCCACAGATATATATTGAAACCCTTTTCATTCGATTGAAATTCTCCGAACTGTCTGAAAAACTCCAATTATTTTAAGTTCCAGAAAATCTATTAACATTTAATATAATCTTATGGAATCTTTAAACATTTGTAAATTATATAAATCTTTCAAATATTATGAAATTTCTTTATATCTTTTAAATATTTTAGGTCTAGGATATTCGTACGGTCGGCTGTCCTCAATCTTGCAAAATGATTGGGTTACATGGTGGGGGTTGGTAGACAAAATTTTCAACAATTATGCCACTATATACTTGTCCGATCGGCCAGGAATCCCCAGAAGTCTTTTGAAACCCCGTACACCTTCAAATTTTAAAAAACTTAAAAATTTCTTTTGAAAATATTGAAATCTTTAAATTCCTCCGACACCCCAAGACCCCAAAGAAATCCCTAGAAGTCACGTAAAATTCTATTCAATTCCATTTACTTCCTAAATATCTCTAGCAATGCTCTAAGATCCCTTAAAATCCGTTGATCATCGTTCAAAGACCCTGAAATCTCTCGAAATCTTTTAAAATTTCGATTTTTGAGATGGCGGTAAGGAGCCTTCTATGAGTCACGTAGTTGAATTAGTAAGAAATTTAATAAAATCGTAGCATTAGTGTAATTTTTTCGAAATCAGGAGTAAAATAATTAAATCTTTTAAAAACAAAGTGTCAAAAAGTGTCAATAGTTGAACATAAAATATGGTTATATTATATGAAAAACAAAATATTTTGTGGACACAAAAAAACTGTTTTTTTTTTAGCGAAATATTTTGTTAGATGGAGCATTTGATTGATTCGACAAACAGAATTTGTTGAGTCAATGAAATAATTTGTTGAATTAACGGAAATTTATTTAATTTGAACAAATTTTGGTTTAAGAAAACAGTGATTTTGGCTCACGAAAATTGTTTTCTGAGTACATGCTTTCTAGGTCTAAAACTGTTTCATTGTCATTGACAATCCTTTGTTATCATTCAGAGGGAAAACTGGAAAGTTGAAAATAACCCAGGCGATCCACATCCTCAAGTTATTGTTAAAGTGAATAGAAAATGTGAGTACCTATTATGAACTGAGTATGAAATCGAACAATTTCGACATTTCCCAGCATATAGATCATCATTGTGGAACGACCTTTAGACTAATGATACAGTTATCGGATCTGCCTCTGCTAACCAAAAGTATTCCGCCCACAGTGGCGTAACCTCGCACATTAATCGGCAGATCATTGCATATTAAATTGTGAGTTTTGCGCGCTGAAATTTCAACCTACCTTATAAAGGGAAGCGAAGGAAAGTATACTTCCGTTTCACAATTCCTGTGAGCCTGCTAGTGGAGATAGTTAAACAAGTGGGTGGTAAATATGTCCATGCACGCGATTCTCACATACAGTACTCACAGAACATTGCTAAGAACATGGTTTAACGAGCCTATAAACTCAACTAGGGGTGAAGAGATGTATCCAGAATTCTAAGTAGATGTGGGCTAGGAGATAAACACAGGAATGCGAATCGGTAGCTCAGCACTGGCAGGAAGAATCTCTCGAGATAAAAATGTAACTGGATCAACTGGAATTTTGTTAACGCGGATTTTTAAAGGTTTTATCTTCTCTGGTTATTACAACATGTATATGAAGATATGTGCGTTTGTTATTATAAAAATATATGAGTTTTGATATTAAAACCTTGAATGTAGCAAATATACCTAGAGGTATGTAGATTTTAATTTGATACTTAGATTGATAAAGATACTTGATACTTAGATTCTCCATAGCAATGCATCCAATAGGTTACCGTCATAAGATTGATCAGATAGAAAATGAAATAGTCCATTAAATGCGCGACACTGGAATAATTATGGACGATGATTTGTCATTTCTGACATACAATGACCATTATAGTGGGAAAAGTGTTATGGTCTCCACATCATGTATTGCATATCAAACGAATAGAAAGAGTTCATATACATTTTTCGTATGGGCTGCTAATAGACTAGGTTGTCCCAATCCACACAAAATATATGCTTATTTGGAAATTGCAGCTGTTTTAAATATCAGTTCGTTTAAGTCAAATCAGAAAGAGCAATATCTCCTATTCTTGCACAAAATTGCGAGGGGGAAACAATTCAGGTAATCGTAGCTACTCGGCTGTATCACTCGGTTATCTGCAATGATAATCCGGTGTAATTCGCGGTAAATCCCTTCAGAGTAAAAAAAAAGGATCAATTTTGTTTCAGAGCATTTTGCTCCAACGATCATTTGACTGTTGAGATCAGAATGTTCTGTCCATTCGGACCTATTTCATCTTATTTTTTGATTAATTTGTCAGAATCAACAAAATGGTCGCCAATTTTTGGCGTCGATGTCATCATGACATAAACTTAAAATTGTATCGAACAGTACGTAAGTGACAACTATACTTAAGAGATGTTATTTTCTAATACCAGATTTCGCTAATTGCTTAACTTTTCAAGTACACTGCACGATCAAAAACCATGAAAACCTTGCATATGAGCTAAAGTACTCTAATAAGTATGCCAGCCATCTTGGTTTGACTTGACACTTGATCCCGAATCAGATCATTATGATCTCAAAAGTCGATTATTTATTTCGGCCAACCAAAATGCTCTTGTTTTCTATATCAATTTTCTTGCATATCAAAATAATATTGATCTCGGTATAATTTTGAACTTTTTTTTTACTTTGTCGTAAGCCGCGTTAATCCACTTGTAAGTCAGAGTAAACAATTTGAAATCCAGTAAAACCACTTGTAATACAAAGAATTCAGAGTAATTCAGGTAATCTACACGATAAACTTGTAATCCACTTTTAATGCGAAGTAATAAAAAATAATACATTTGTAATTCAAGTAACCACTTATAACCCAGCTTAATCTACTTTTAATCCAGGTAATTCAAAGTAATTTTTGTAATCTACGCAATTACCTATAATCCATTGTAATCCAGTTAATTTGGAGTTATTTACATACATTGTTAAAAAATTTTGAAATTCTACATTACACTTTGACAATAGAAACAATAGAAGGAATATTCGAATAGACAAACTGCAATATGCACATGTATTGTAAGTGTTGTGATTCGCGGAGTCACCGCAGCGCGAACTCAACGAGATATTGTATAATATCCAATACATCATCATGTATTGTAGCGTTACCACGTTTCGGAAATAAGCTTCCAATACAATTATTAGAAGTTTTCAACTACATATTTCTTTGTTTTTTTTTATTGATGATAATTTTGTGAACTGAGAATGTAACTATTACATTTTGGGTGAAAATTTTTCTTTCTAAGCTAAAAATTCATGTATTTTGTTGAAAAGTCGCCTTTTCTGGTTGAATTGAACTATTTTCTATATAAAATTAACATTTTTGCTCAAAAATCATAAACATTACCTTTTTCGTTAAGCATTAATCTCTTTTGGTTAAAAATTATTCTATTTTGTATAATATTTAACAATTTTCTTCAAAAGTTAGATTTGGGCGAAGATTCTTTATTTTAATTGAAAATTTATCTATTTTTCTTGAAAATTGATCGATTTTCTTAAAAATAGTTGATTCTTTGACAATTTTTTTTAAACTGAAAATTAAACTGTAATAGTGGAAAATTCATAATTATAGTTGAAAATTCATCTCTTTGGTTGTGACATGTTGGTTCCCTAGTTGCCTAGTACAGTATAAAAAGGACGGATAAATAAAAATGTGAGAGGTTGGTTTTTGGTTGACTTTTTCCCTTCTTCTCCTTCTTTTTTCTTTTGGTTACTTTTGTCTCTAATGAGCCGAAAAGTCAGAAAGTTTGGAAATCTGTCTTTAATAGTGAATCTTTTTAAAGCTTATTTTGCATAAAATTATTCCTGATAAAATTGATTACTGTGCCGCATCTTAAATACAAATCTCTTGGGTTTAAAACTGAATTATTACATTTTTTACAGGAAATAGTTGAAAATTCAAATATTTCGTTAAAAACTATATATATTTGTTGAGAATTCGTCTTTTTCGGTAGAAAATTAATGTTTTTGGTTGAAAATTAAACTATTTGTTTGAAAATTTGTCCATTTTGTTCAAAATTAAACAATTTTATCAAAAAGTAATCCTTTTCGTTTGAAAATTCGTGTGAGTCTAGTTTAGGAGAATTTATTACTATAATTCTATATTATCTCGAGTAATTTTGTACAATCTGAAATAATCGTAAGTAATCCAAAGTAGTTCTGTATTTAGAGGCAATCCAGGGTAATCCAATATAATGCGTAGTAATCCACGTCCGCTGGACCGCGTTTTAGGAGTTGTTGTTTCCGCATCGCCAAATTATAAAGGATGTCTATCACGTAAAGAACAACTTTGGAGTATTAACTTATAATAAGTCCGTTGAAGCTAACTAGATTAATATAGTGTCACTCTCTGTAATTGGGATATTGTCTGATGTTTGATTGAATAAATATAAAAAATCTAACTTCCGTGTGGCCTGGCGTGGGTGGCCACCAGTATCAAATCCAGTATGACATTATGCCTAAAAATGACTCACATCTGAATCAGTTTATCATCAGCTTGGGTTATTCACGCGATCTGTTTAGTTCATCCATTCGTGATCAGAAGAAAAATAAATGTGTTGTACGTCACACAACGTTATTAAATTCAAAGCGGATGCTGAGGACTGCAGACAAAACATGCGTCAACTCTGATTTTCGCGATCTCTTTCAAGCATCACTCGTCTCGAAACTAGTCGCGGCTCTTGCTATTGCCTCATTATTCTACGAAGTATGATTATAACGATAAACATCTTCCCGTTGCTCATGCAGTCCTCATAATCGTTCAGGCAAATCCGTACACGGAGGGATTCTGAGAACTAAACCCGCGAGACGTTCTCTAAGCTAGTGACATTCCACGCCGATACTTTTCTCGTCTCGTATTTCGCGCTTACGGCCTCTACCACCATCGCCACCGCCACCGCGAACCGTCCTTGCGTGTGGTAGTTGCAGCTGAGCTGAGACTCTACAATTCTAGAATTTGTTTCGTGATTCGTGCTGGGAAACTTCAGGTACAAGAGAGAAACTAGAAACTAGAAGATGCGATTCAAAACCCACTTTTTACATGCTTCCTATCGGACATTCTTTGCAACTGTTTCAGAATGGCCAACTGGCCTCTGAAGCAGCATATGACTGGCAATTTTGATTAACTTTTTATGAAAAAATTTAAACAGCTATAATAGAAAAACATTTAAATATGAATTATAAGGTTTGGAATAACCTACAGGTACAAAACAAAGTTACGAAGTTCATAGAGATTTACTTTTAGGAATATGTGAAAAATTAATCTCGTCCTTTCGTAAAATAGTGGGTGAGAGCACCAAAACGACAATCAGACCTGGGTTCGAATCGCAGCAGAGCGGTGAACGAATTTTTTCGTAGACTAAAAATATATTAATACTTTAATAGTATTGATATATACCAGTATACTATGAGAAGAATAAGACCAGGAATGAAAAACCTTAAGGTTCACAAAAGAATGGTTAGTTTTAATTTCAACAGTAAAAATGTTTATCCAGTAAGAAAAACCAATATATTATACTCTAGTAGCAGAGAATTCATTCTTTCCCCTATTCTCCTCTTTTTAACGAATTCCTTAATTCCTGTTTTCAAGAAACATCCCTTTTTCTCTTTCTTTACGCTTGAATGCGAACTGAATGACTAGAACCAAACAAAATCCAACGATTTTTGGTTTAAAAAGAATTTTGTTGGTTAAAAATGCAACTATTTTGTTAGAAAATTCACCTAGTTGGATAGAACATTCATCTTTTGGTTAAATATGTAACTCTTTTGTTGAAAATTGGAATTTATTTATTGAAAGTTCAATTATTTGGTTATAAATGAAATTCTTCCATTGGAAATTAATTTTGCGCTCAATAATTCATCTATTTGGTTGAAATCCATATTTGGTGGTTGAAAATTATCATGTTTATTTCAAATTAAAATTTTCGGGTTATAAATCAATTGTCTTCTAAAAGAAAGTTTTTTGTTTTGTTTGAAAATTTAAATAATTTGTTAAAAAGTCATCTTTTTGGTCAAAAATTCGTCTGTTTAGGTATAAAATCCATCATTTGGTAAGAAATTTATCTACGTTGGTTGAAATTTCAACTATTTAGTTGAAAATTAAATCGTAATAGTTGGAAAATATCTTTTTTATTTAAAATGCACCTTTCTAGGTTGATGCTTAAACTTCATCCTAAAAAACTGGTCTACTTGGGTTTGAAAATTCAACTATTAGCTATAGAATGCAACTTTTTTTATTGAATTTTAAACCGTTTTATTTCAAAATTCGAAAATTTGGTCAAAAATTCGTCTTTGTAGGATACAAATTGAAGCATTTTGTTTTAAATTCAACTATTCGGTCCGAAATAGTAGTTTTATTATTGAACATTCATCTTTTCAGGTTAATAATTCAAGTGTTTTCGAACAAATTCGTCTTTTCGACTTGAAACTTTGTTGAAAATGCAACTACTTTTGGTGAAGGTTGAATCATTTTAGTTTTAAAATTGAACCATTCAGTTCAGAAATAAAGTATTTGCTTCGAAATTCAATTATTTTATGAAGAGTAAGCTATTTTCGAGACTATTAAACTAATTTATTTAAAATGCAATTATTCAACGATTGCATTACAGCTTTTTCAATGACATCTTGTTAAGGCTTTCCGCTTTAATCTGGAAAGTTGAAAATTTAGAAGGGTTCAGTTTTGATTGCTTTAATTCCGCAGTTTAGTTTGGATTACTTCAAATAAAAAAAATCTTCACCTTTAAAAGTGTGAACATTACGATTTTAATGGTCGGGAAAAATCATTGCAACCCGTTAAAAACTGGGAAATACACTGGAATTTTGTCTTTGGATAAAAGAGGCCACCCTGCTATTCTTTCATTTCAGCTTTATGGTTAGAGGAACAATTACAACGCTGAGCTCAGAGACAAATCGTTATGTTCATGGTTCCCTGCAGCTCTTAATTAGGATGATGGATCAGAATTAAGTAGCAAATTCAAGAAAGAATGAAGGTGAATTTAATTAAAGTGGAGGAATTAATGACCTGGAATAGAGGTTTTAATAACACAAAGTTCTGAATATTTATACTTTGTTTCCGCCGTATAAAAACTTTACAACCTCCGGACTTGAAAGGTAATCCTAAAAATGCACACTCCTTTAATATTAATGGATAACCAGGGTTTGATAGTATTTACAGTTTGGACTTTAAAATTTTGTTATGTGAGCTAAATGGTGGACATTTTTCAAGAAGAAACGAAGGACATGCTGGTAGCAGTGCACTATGCAGAAACAAGCAATGTCTGGAAGTCATTACACATGCGCACCGCGTAGTTTACTTGGAAGAGACAAACAGTCCAAGCCGTTGTGTCCCTCAGCTTATGATTGTGAGTGAAAACTTGAGTTTCCTTTAAAAGCCAAAAAAGTACAAATTCATTGGTAGTAATGTAATTCAAGATGAAAATTCAAGTCCACTTGATGATACTTGTCAATATAGGTACAAGCTCTTGAAAATCTACTAGATATTGAAGTAAAACTCGTTTCATTTCAACTTCTTCTCAGAAGGTATAATCACTAAATCTAAATTATAATTTCTTAAGGAAAAATAGGGGGTCCATGATTAAAAGAAATTTACCAAATTGATATTATTCAAATCAATTGCAAATTGAAAATATAGTGAAGACAGTAACATACAGTTTTGGTGAAGTTTAAATTTCCAATTACCGGAGCTTAAGATCAAAGTAAAAAGGAAACCCCTGACAGAGAAAGCAATCAGGCTCAAAGAAGTTAATCGAGTTTCTTGGTGCTTTTGGATTTTTAGGTTCGGAACCAACATTCGCGTGACTGAAATCAGTTAACATTTCAGATCGAAAACTGCCGTTGATTCTTATCGATTTATAGTCATTTAAACCGCTTGATTTACACATATTTAAAGAGTTTGAACATATGAAATCCGAATATAACGAAGATAAGGGAAACCAGATTTTTATTTCTGGTTATTGGAAGAATTGAAGAAAGGATATTATTTTCCTTTCCAAGTATTTTAGAGTAATTCTTTTTGTAATTCGTATTGTGAATAATTATAGATGACTTATTACAAACTAATAAAAATCTTTACATTTACTTCATTGTAAGAGTACAAGAAAATAATGCTGCAATATTTTGCACTTTGAAATAATAAATCTCAAATTAAAATCTTCCATAAGAAAAAATAAATATTTTTCACGATAGAAACTTATACTAAAAAATTATCTCAAATTGCAACCCTACATGGTGTACCTTTTAGGAAAAAATATTTCAAATATTCGTCATCAATTTAGGTTTATAGAATGACTCATATAAAACGTCATATGAAAACTGATCATCTAAGATCAATCCCAGGATTTAGATGGTATAACTATATTTGTCAGGATAGTAACTATTTTTGGTACTGCAACACTATTTTAGCTTGCAAAAAGACCTAGAGGGTCAGCACTACACAATAACAGTTTGAGAAAACGTATTGCTAATATTCATCATCAATTCATATTTGTAGAAAGACTAGTACCTAAATATGAAAATTGATCCTCTAATATTAGACCCAGGATTTAAATGGTAACTTCATTATATTAGATAGAAATTAGAAACTACAATATTATTTTTGGTTGCAATAGGAATTAGATGGTCTATACAATAACCTTTTGGAAAACGTATTGATAATACTGAGCATCAATTCACATTTACAGAAAGTCAGATGGTCGGGTACCCAAACATGAAAACAAATCATCTAAGATCAGGACCTAGATGGTCTGCACGATAAGTTTTTCGGAAAACATATTTTCAATATTCATGAGCAATTCAGATTTTTAGAAAGACTGGTACTGAAATATGAAATCTGATCCTTTAAGAGCAGCCCCGGTTTAGGTACGAGGGTAGTTCAATAAGTCCTTAGAATGAAGAATAAAAACAATTTTTTTTGGGTAAATTTTTTTTTATTTTTCAACATAATCTCCTTGGAGCTCTATAC
>NC_046659.1:65418460-65431560 GCF_010883055.1 Belonocnema kinseyi
ATCTAGTCGGGAGTGGTGCTGACTGAAAACAGATGATTTGGAGCGATTCGCGCGCCATCTGTTGGTCATTCTAAGGACTTATTGAACTACCCTCGTATGTAGAAAAGTTGGTACCCAAATATGAAAACTGATCCGCTAAGATCAATCCCAGGGTTTACAAGGTAACTCTATTTGCCTAGATAGAAACTAGTGCGACAACAGTATGTTTTGCAACAGGGCCTAGATGGTCTACAGAATAAAATTTTGGAAATTATATTGCTGATTTTCATCGCCAATTTAGGTTATGGAAAGACTGATACCAAATATTAAAACTGCTAATCTAAGGATACTAAGATTCTAAGTAGGGTAGGATGCAGCCCCAGGGTTTAGATGGTAGCTCTATAGCATTTACATAGTTGGTTCTCTTGCGTGATGCAGAAAAGCCGAAGCGGGCAAAAATGGCAGACCCAGATTCTGCGAAAAATCCGCATAACTTCCAGTGACTCAGTACTTGGTCTCCTTGAGCATTTACTCTGCAGAGAGTGCTGAGCTGGTAAACATGGACACTACCCCACACCTCGTTCCTATTCACAGCGTACCATTCCACCTTCTTGGCTATCAATGTTGAATGCTCCTCGACCTCGCTACTCTGCCTCTGCAATATAGCCGCCATCTCTGCAATTACCCACCCAGAACTATTAAACGTTCATTCATGATTCTTTCTCGTCCCGGCCGGAACTCAACTTGAGACTAGCAAACTCCTTTTCCTTGGAAAGGACACGAGTCATGCAACCGGTGATCAATTGCGCAAATATCATTTCCGATGTAATGTTATCTTTCTTGAACGGATAAAGAAACGAACCATTCAGTGATTAGCAAATGGGGCAGTTCATTTCAACTCGCAATCATTTTCAGGATTTACTGAGCTTCGTTAAGGGCAGTGGTCATAATCTCAGTTAAAACCATTCCTAGTTCATATATAGGTATTGAAGGTATTAAAGGATTGATTGCAGCTAATTTACACAAGACCTTCTAAAAAATTCAATCATGGCAGCGTTTGACTTGGTCTTACTCAGATCGGGGCGCCATCTATATATCAGCTTTTATTTTTAAGCTGCCGTCTTCACTCTCCAAATAGGTGAACTGCTAAGAGTCTTGCTTATATCATTCGATGTTCGACAATTTTATTTTGGCATTTTTTTCTTTTAAGCTAGTATATTTAAAAACTTGCAGTAACTTATCTTTGAGTAGTAGCTTTAAAATAGGTAAGTTAAAACGAAAATTCAACCCATGTTATATTACCAAGTTCTTAATGATTTTTTTTCTCGTTATTCAAACACACTCAAGCTGTAGGACAACAAAATTACGATCTTCTTAAACAAAAAAGTTCAAACAAAACGCCTGAAAAAAAACTTTATACCAAACTTTACTTTTGTTTATTTAATTTTTTTAAAACACCAACATATTTTAATAGGTAGGAAAACTCAGAATTAAATACTTTCCTAAAGGCATTTTACATTAAATTTATTGTAGAAAACTTATGTTCTTCAAATTTAAGTTTTTATAGAATAAAAAAAATTTCGTTTTTAACAGTCTTTTTTATAACGAAAATATTCATTTAAAAACAACGAAGATTAATAGATTAACAGTTGAATAAATAATTTGAGACATTTCAAAAAATATTTTTCACGTACAAATTGCCGAATATTTTCGCTTTTGCTTATTTAATTTTTGTTTGAAGAGCCAAAATTTAATTTCCGTTTATCTAATTTGTTTATAATACTGGGAACTGTTACAAAGTTTAAGTAACAGACATATTTATAGAGAATATATCATTTAAACAAGTTGACTGGTCAAGATCACACTGATGTTCGGAAGCATACTTTTCTCGTTTTAAGACTTTACGTGCAATTCTGTTACATGAGATGACATTATTGGAGATTATGCTTTCCAAAATTCTTTAAAAATTGACTAAACAGAGTCATTTAGTCATTTGCTTCTTGGTCAACTCTACAACTGTAAATGTATTAAAATATATAATTTTTGAACTATTATCAAAAATTGTTTGTAACAATAATACAGTAAAAATCTTCAAGAGCCATCCCTTCTATAGTCTTTCCGAGAATTGACGCCGCGCCGCATTTAGGTGATACAGGTGCTGCGTGGGATCTTTGGCTATCACTCAGGCGAACAGGCAGGCGTGAACAAACAAAAACGGAGCAAGCTAAAATGAGTTAGTTGTCAGCCTCGAAACTAATAATTGTATAAATGCTAATTACCATCATACTTCGAGAGAAAACGGAAATATTCTACGGTAAAGCACAAAGACGAGATATTTGTTCTTCGTTTATAACAAATAAGTGAATTATTTTGCCACTGATCTATCCACTCGTTGATACAAAGAAAGAAAAAGTCTATTGTTGAAGAAAGTCCCTTGTTATGCTCTACTTTATATCAGAAAAAAAATATAAATAATAATAAATTCAAAAATCAACTTCGAGTGATCTTTTATAAATTTAATGTATTTGAAGTTTAAAAAAGCTGTTTAAATCAGGGATAAAAATTGAAAACTAAAGATTATTTTGCACAGAAAATTCCTGATTATATCCCGCTGTATCTGTCGCTAAATAAGGAAGAATCAAGTTTTTTTAAATTTTAATTCTTGAAAGTATAACTGACATTAAATTCTGTCATAAGCTGTCTAAATCTGAATTAGTTGAAAATTACTCATTTATAAGAGGAAGATCAGTCACTGCATGGAGAAAAATTGAGTTTCAACGTAAATGATTAAAGTATAAGATAGTACTGTGAAACATACATATATTGATAAGTTACCTTTGCTATTTTTTGGATGTTAGGCCTAAAAATAGTTTTATGTTAAACGGAAACTTCCGAGATTTAAACTGAAACATCCAAGATGTTAAAGTCGTTGTTCGAGTACAGGAAAACGCCATACATCTACGGCCATTTGATGAAGCTTATAGTGAATTTCGTGATGAATTTATTTTGTCGACATATCTGTCATATACTTAATGAAGATTATAGTCAATGTTTCATTTTGCATGTAAACTTGTGGAAAAATGAAGATCACAGGATAGTAATAATAATGCTGTAAATTGTTTGGATAGGGTAAACAAATTTAACAAAAGTGCTGTTTCCTTTTGAGAAAAACATTTAAGGTAAGAAAGCTCTTTGGGTTGTATTATTTGACTAATAAATTAGTGATCTCACTTTAGCTATTGTCTCTGTAACTTTTCTACTACATGTTAGATAAATTCTACCTGCAAAATAAAATCAATAAAATAAAAATATATCTGAATAATGTAATTTTGTTTCTTAAATAGCCAAATACCATCTCGATTGAAGGATTTTCATATATTTAAATTAACTATGTGCCATAAAGAGATTCAGATGTCATGCAAGATCGAAACTTCAAGTAGAAATTGTTGATTAGTAAGAAATACTGAGAAATAAAATAAATTTGGATCCAAGTCCACTTTTTTTCATTGTTTAATATAGGACCCTGCAATTTATTCAATTGTAAGGTAACAGTTAAATCAATTATACATTTCAAAATTCTGCTAAAAGTACCTATCTTAATTAAACGTTTAATAAAGATAATTGGTTCGTTTCTAACAATATTTATCAAGGATAAATATCGCTAGTTTGTCTATACGTTTTTTCCGTGTAGTTAACTTTAACTAATTCAGATTTTGAGAGTGGGACTACAAATTTTAAAGTTTAAAGAAGGTTGAAAAAACTTGAAAGCAGGTCGTGCGGCGAGCTGATATAGAACGGTTCATACAGGTAAGTTGTGTGTCAGCTTTACCTGGTATGTGCACCATATCCCTTTGAAAAAGTTATCTTGTCTGATTATCTCGGTAGGTATCTCGTGTACGATCGGAGTTATACAGCTTTATGCTACAGACGTAGTAGATTTCGCAAGATCGATAGTTCATTCATAATCTCGCAGCACTACGACGTTCATTATTCCTTTAACTGAATATATCAACGAGAAGGTGCATGGTTATTTCAATGGGCTGAGTATTCATGTAGTGTAGTCTAACGTGTAATGTTCCGCCATTTCATGATAATTTATAGCAAAATTGATTAGTCTCAGCATGGTCATTTTCAGTTGTGTAATTCTTTAATCCTAGAATTAAACACGTTTGTAAAAAAAAAAGGTGGAAAGTTCAATCCCACAATGGTCCGAATGTGTACAGAAATGGAAAGCATGTTTGTAAAAAGGGCATGCATAGAGTAGAATAGAATAAATTCTGATGAAATCGCTTTTCCAGATCTCGCCTTTTATACCTTTTTGCGAGCAGAATAGTTTTTCGCGATAGAATTTAGTTTTAGAATAGTATAATATAATCGTCCCAATTTTTCCCCCTAGGTCAAACCACTCCCACGACTGAATGTAATCTCAATAATTTTAAAAATGATTCAATAATTTCTATCTGAACTGATGATCTCAACCATAGGTGGATAGTTAACTGTAACTTACTGTCCATAAGTGAATGATGATTCATCGTTTGGCATAACAATCCAGAAATCATAATCCGCCTATGAGTTTTACACATACGTAATTCAGGCTAGTGACAAGGTTGGTAGTTTATTGCAAAAATATATACTATGCAGATTCATCATAATATTAGGCAATATGCATTAAGTAGTATTATTCAAAAAAATATTATTGCATGTACTCAAGTTAAGTTATGCATGAAATTAAACTTATTTTCCATGGATACTACAGGCATTTCCAAAGTATTGAATTTCTTCAGAACATCAGCACAAGAAAGAAAATCCTCTTATGTACTTATCCATCAAATGAAACCGTAAAAATAAAGAAAACTTAAGTCTCCTCTGCAGGGCATCGATCGCAACGTCACTTCTGGTAAATGTGAAATATGAGTACAAAATAAAAATTCATTAACTGTTCTTTAGCGAAACAGATAAACAATTTTCTATAGCTTTAAATAGGACTAATTTCGTAATTGCTTTTGGATAATACAATTAAGATTTTAGTCAGTATCCTTAATGCTTTTTGATTTCTAAAAATTGGATCTAAAATTATGTAATTTAGTAAAACTATACTGTTAATAATTTTCTCAGGAACTTCATACTATATATGTATTCGACGTTTTTTTCCCGAGACGTAACCGATATTTTAATTTTGCTTTACACTTGTATTGTAAAAGTTTAGCAAAATCCCAACCATTTTCAACAATGTAAGAAAAGTGAATTCTATTTCCAGAATGTGTTTGTTTGGAATGTTCACCAGAGTGAATCAATGTCGTAGCCTATGGTTACGTATTTAGATATGTAGGAGGATGAAGTATGTATGATTTGGAAGAGTAAAGTCAAAGGTTATCTTCTGGAGAGAACGTCGCTTCATTCATAACTGCTAAACTTTGTAAACCACGACCTTACTTGCTGAACGACAATAATTTATCTGCTGCATCGGTGATACTGAAGAAAAGTCAGGCTTTACTTTTTCCAGTGGTATCGACTCACTGACCTTATCGAAGAGGAGAAATCGTGATATAACTCGAAACTAGAGTAATTCCGGGAACATTTTATTAATGGAAATGTAATAGTATTTTAGACAAAATCCTACTTATGTGTTTTTTTGTTGACATTTTGACATTAATTATTAATCATCAGTACAATGAACAAGCTTGCGATTTTACATGATTTCAAAGTGTACACAGTACACACATATACTTTAAAATACATTCCAGAAATTATTGTGTTTTCTGTCGTGGAATTTATGCATCCCGTATGTGCCATAAAATGTTGTGACAGCTAGTGGAATTTAGATATGAAGCATCCATGTAAAATAGATTTCGGAGAATCATTTGGAGTGATGCATTGTCAGAACGTGATATAGAAGCATTTAAATTTATCCCTTATTTCACCTAGCCAACGTGATTTAGGGATGACAATTAAAATTTACGAAGTCCCTAGATACACCGTAAATATTTGGTCTTTGCTTACCCAATTTCGGTGAACCCGAATAAAATTACAGCGTGATAGGAAGTATAATATACAGAATAAATGACTAATATTATTCATGTGATAGCATTGATATATTTAAAATTAATGTTCCAACTATAATTTCGTATGCACTTTACTCTCTTCATTATTTATCAACATTATATTACTTTAGAAGTTTTTTTATCCACCTCGTACTAGTTTTCTCTACGTTTTTACTACCTAACGAGGTCGAGTCTAAACGTACAGACTTGGTAAGGGGAAAAGGACATGGGTTGTGTTCGGACGTATAGACGCTGCCTATTTTAGAATATTTTAAAGTTATTTCTATAAAGAGAAAATTGTTAAAAATTGCAATTCTTTACGTAATCCTGAATGAATAAATAAACAAAACCATAACTTCAAAAAACGCGTTCAGCGAATTTTTTTCACGTGATTTTCTAAGCAATTTAAACAACGTAGACGCAGATAATTTCAAAGGTTTGAATATTTTCTTTCACATCACTTTCAATTTTGTATCCTCATTTACTGGAACGAATAACTCCAAGTAATGCTGGTCGTTAGGAATAAAATTGTTAACAAGTTTGCCTAATTGTAATATAAATACTGACATAATACACTACCAATTTGCCTCCAAGATGAATAATTTTCCAGATTAAATGTGCAAGGATTAAGGTGAAACATGATCTCAGTTGAGAAGAATTCAAAGAAAAGAGGTGTTCACGATAATGCAGTCTAAAGAATGTACAGGAAAATTCTAAACAACACTGCTAAACACTAAACGGCGCCTGTGTATATATATAAAGTGCAAGAATAGTATTCAGGTGTCGTTCAGTTAGGTCATAAAGCATCGGACAATCAGCGTGAGTCAACGTGAGCTATTTTAGAAATAGATCTGAAGCGAGGGCTCTACATTACATGCAGCCATTGCACCAAAGAACAGCCTCGTCAACGGTTGACTGGATATCCGCTAGAAATTTACCGATTGGTTCTTGACTCGAATGAGCATGGAGGTATTTCCTATCACAAGAAGTGAAGGACGACAAGGCACGCTGCACCTGTGCATAAGCTATGGAATTTCACGTGGGATGTTGCTGGTCTGAATCTCTACAAAGGAAAAACTACAGTCTGCAGTTGGAAATGGAAGAATTAGCAATTGATTTCTGTTCCTTTGAACGAAGCGACTCACTTATTGACATTGCGTTGGTTAGTGATGGGAAGCAACTGGTTACTTTTTTTTGTAAAGATAATGGTAAAGAAGTTACTTTTGTAAGTAAATAATACGATGCATTTAAATTCCAAAAATGCAGGAGATATAAGTCGTGTTTATTAACTTGTTTATAAAAATTAAAGAAATCTAAAAATTTCACCCGAAATTAAAAGTTTTATTCAACGAAAGTAATTTTATTAACATATTTTTTTGGCGGAAATATCAATAAATAGGCCTAAGTAGTAGCTTCAGCGTAAAATACTCCATCAAACTATCATCATTCAAGTATTTTTTAAATACTTTGATCCGTTGAGAATTGAGACGTCGGCAGATTTATGTCACAAGAAATTATTTTTTTTCCACTGTGTATCATATATAGTACGATGAATCTAATCTAAAGAGTCTTAAGAACAGTTTCGAATTAACCCTTTCGGAAACTACCAATCAGAACGCGTTCTGGTCATTTTTAAAACGACAAAAGCACATTCTGGTAGTTTATTTCGGTCTTTAACCGTTTTCAAAACAACCACAACGCATTTTGGCATTTCTGCAACGGCCAGCACGCGTTGCGGTTTATTTTTTCGGTCTTTGAGTCTAACATTTACACTTCATACGTTATCACCAACAATTTAAGTATGTCAACCTTTGCACATATAGTGCGGCATTCTATCCAGTCAATACGAGAAGCGATCCAGATTTTTAAATTTCCGAGCGCGATTCTCGATGACATTCTCGAATATAATATAAAACAAATAGTTTAATACTGGATTTGAAAATACCGCCATTTAATATTGCAAATAAAATTTGTAAGATAATAAATTTTTCTTTAAAGTCGAGTAAGTTTAAGAGATCTTTGGAAGTCTCAAAAATATTTTTAAATGATTAAAAACTTGTAAAGTTTCCAAAATTAAACAAACAAGAGATTACAATTTTTTAATATTGATTATTCTTAAGAATCCTGGGAAATTATTTAATGATTTTTCATTTTTTAAATTAATTAAAAAAAAATAGGAAAACTTCTCAAGCTCAGGTAATTTTCTAAGATTCCAAATTTAATTATTTGAAAAAAAAACACATTTTCAATTTTTCAAGATTATAAAATTAAGGCAAAAAAGTAACTTTTAAAGATATTCAGAAGTTTTTAAAAGATTTAAAGTAATTAATAATTAGAAAATATTTCACGTAATTTTAAACAAAATATAGATTTTGGAAGATTCCTTACAGAAACTTTAGAAGATTTTTAAGAAATTTAAACGCATTCAAGTGATTACAAATTTTCTTAAGATTTACGGAACCATTAAAAAAAAATTATTTAAGAATATGAATTTCAGGAATTTTAAAACAAAAATCTGGAAGATTTTCAAGCCATTTTTTTAATTTGCAGATTTTTAAACAAATTTAAGGACAAATTTAGAACTTTTTAAGGGATTACAAATATTGCAAAACTTAAAATGATTTCCGAAAGTTGTGTTCCATTGAAAAATATAATAATCGAAATAGATGCTTATAAGAATCCATCACAAATATAAGATATTTTCAAATTTTTTCCAAACTGCTAGAAGTCGAAAAATGTTTTAAATAGACTCGAATTGTTCCTAACATGTTGTAAAATCATTAAAAATAAAAAATGCATTTAAAATGTTCTAGAATCTTTTTCGACATTTTTTTAATTTCTCAACAAAATTAATTTCTTATTTATTTTTTAACAGAAATTTTAAAATTCTATTTTTAGCTTAAAATTTGTATTTTTTAGTTGCAAAATCATGTCATTTGTTGAAAAGTAGAATTTTTTGATAAAAAATTAATCTTTCTGCTTTCGAAATCATCTTATTTAGTAACAAATTTATCGAATTGGTTGAAACTTGAATTTCTTTGTTAGAAATTATTTTTTTTGGTTAAACATTAATTTTTTTCACTAAAAATGGAAATGTCTTTGGTTGAAAATTTAACTAATTTTTTGGATGATTATTTTTTATTTAAAAGTTTATTTTTTTTCTGAATATTTAAAATGTTCTATTTTGGGGTGAAAAGTTGTATTTTTTAGTTAAAAATTCAACTTCTTGGTGGAAAATTTCTCGTTCTAAGTTGAAAATTAATATTTTTCCCTGAGTTTTAAATGAAGTTGACATGGTAAACATTTTCAATGTGCTGGGTAAACCTCAACACGTAACGATGATTTTTTTTGCATGCATGTAAATATTACTTTGAATTCAATTCAACAATTAAATGTTATATTTTCTGTGTAGTTGCAAATTTAACGACTTTGTTTAAAGGTGAATTTTTAGTTGAAAATTTATTTTTTTGTGTTCAAAAGCAACCTAGAAAATGTTACATTTTGAATTAGTAACGATAACGATAACCAGTTACTTATTTCGTGATGTAACGGTAACGGCAATTAGCTTTTCTTTAAAAGTAACTTAGCCATCACTGGTATTGGTACGTTCAGCAGCAGCAACATTTTTTGTATAATACACGACAAAAAATGAAGGCACAGTAAAAACTTTCCGTGTTCACAATGAGATGCAACAAATTCGACACCAATCAATTTCTGTCAGGGAGGTGTTGGGATACATTAACATTAAAGCTGAGAATGCAAGGGACACGGGGGAAGGAGGAAAAGGAAGCAGCTAATGTGATAGACTACGGCGATGTTACTTTTAACTGTGCGAGTAACGGGTTAATGATAACCCATATCAGTAACGATGTTGCCAAGCCATCCGCACTTTTCCGCTCTTTTATCCTTTTTAAGAGTAGAATTCAGTTCAAGATATATTCAAAGGTTATGAAAAATTCAGTATAAAACATTTAAATTATAATAATATAATCATGAGACACCAAATCTATACATAAACAATTCTGGATACAATAAATACTTGTCAGCGCCAATTTATGTCATTTGAAAGATATTCTCGTAATATATGTAAGGACCTTTAATTCAATATGTAAATTGTAAAACCCAAAATAGTCAAAGTAATAATCAATAAGATATATGTGTGCCGTTTGGAGAAAGCAGAATCAACTGTATAGTACAGCAGGTTGCCACAATTAACCGGTTGGTAAAATATAATACAGGAACCTCATTTATTGGGACAACCGACTAATTGGTTGTGAGTTATGACAACCTATTCCTTAATTCAAACAACCGTGATATTCACCGATGAAAGCAATCAATTATGATAGTTTTAAGTTGGGCATCTCTTTTCGAAGAGTAAAAGAGCAAGTGTAAAGTACGAGCATTTATCTCGGAGCCTTTCTTTTTATTTTAAATTTAAGTAGATGATATTTCAAATAAATGTATAGAGTATCGGTCTGAACATTTACCACGAAACCGTCCAAAAAAGCAAAAGTTTAGCACTGTTCACTTGGAAGACCTTTTTGTTTGAATTTAAGATTTTAAGTTGAAATATATTGTATTTACAAAAAGGTACAGGATTTTTCTACCAACAAATATTTTCAATCCAAAGGACGAAATTTCAACGAAAATGTGAGTTTTCAACCAAAAAGATTAATTAAAAAAATAGTGAATTTTTATTAACGAAACAGCAGAATTTTTCGCATAAAAAGATGAATCTTCAAGCAAGACCCCAAGGTGAATTTTCAACAGAATACATGAATTTTCAATCCAAAAGCATAGATTTTTAACAAAATAGTTGAATTTTTAACATTCAAAAACAGGCTCGTAGCCAGAAATTTGGTTCGGGGGAGGGGTGGCCAAAACGTAGTTATAGTTTAGATTTTTTCACATCTATAGGAAAATGTTAGGATTCGCGGAATTTCAGGGGGGGGGGGGCTATGACTGGCCACGGCCCTGTTCAAAGATGTATTTTCAACCAAAAAGAATGATTTTATATCAAAAGCCAAATTTTCTACAAAATACAAGAATTTTCAACGGAATAGTTCAATTTTCAACTAAAAAATTTAAGTTTCCAATCCGAATTTTTAACCAGACAGTTAAATCCTCATCAAAAAGATAAAATGTCAACAAAATACATGGTTTAATTTTTAATTGATAAAGAACATATTTTCAACTAAACATGGAATATTTACATTTTCAGATAAAAAAATAATTTTAAAACAAACAAATGCGAATGTATAATTTTAAAAATCTTAAAAAACTGAATTATGTAAAAAAAAACGGTTAAATTTTGAACCCGAAAAGACGAGTTAAAGCAAGAACATTCAAATGAAAAGATTAATTTTCTACAAAAAAGGACGAATTTTTATACGAATATTTGAATTTTCAATTAGAAATGATCAGTTTTCTATGAAAAATATCAGGTTTCAACAAAAAACTGTAGTTATATTCTCAGTTAAAAAAATTAATTCTTAGACAAAAAATGAATTCTCGACCGAGAATACGAATTCTTAACAAATTAAATGAATTATTGACAAAATAATTAAATTTTATACTAAAAAATATCAATTTTCAAGCAGAAATTAAATAGTTAAATTTTCAGTGATAATAATTAATTTTCAACTAAAAGTTAATCACATTTTGGAGCAAACAATATACACTTTAACCAAACGAGATTAATTCCAAATCAAAAATATTATTGTAGACTTTTGGACCAAAAAAAAACATTTTTAACTCAAAATAATTGAATTTCTGAATTATAAAAGTGATTTTTAAACTTATTAGGATATTTTTGAACTGCACCATACTACTGTGGCCCAAAATTATACGTAGTGAATTTATTTTTTTATTTTCTGTCCTCAATCTTTTTGGCTCCATTGAAAAAAATTCTCTCCATACTAGACCTAGATCAAATTCCCTTGGCCATTTCAAAATTACTTTAAGTTAAAATACTTTTTAAAAAAAATGTGTTTTTTGTTTTTGAAAATTCAACAACTTCGTAGAAAATTTAGGTATTTTCTTGAAAATTCGCGTGAAGAAGTATTCAATGAAAAATGTGTCTGTTTGATAAAAAATCCAACAATTTACTTCAAAAGTTGAAACACTTTGTTAGAAATTCATTTTATTTGTAAGATTTACTTTGTTGGTAGAGAATTATTTAACTATTTTGTGCAAATTCTTTTTTTAAGTTAAAAGTTGATTTTTGCCTTGAAAATCTAACTACTCCATTTTTCGTTGAAAAGTCATCTTTCTGGATATATGCAATTTCTTATTTTTATGAAAATTTAACTCTGTTGTTACAGCCACCATTTTTGGTACAAACTTCAACGATTTTAATAAAAATTCGACCTTTTGGATTGAAAATGTATCTTTTATGGTTGAAAAGTCATCCTTGTTTGAAAGGGAACTTTTTTAAATTTAAATTTCTTCTTTAAATTCATCTTTTCAGTTTCGCTGTTAGAAAAACTAGTCGCTGACTTCATATACAATACATGCAAATGACTTTACACACATGTAAATGAAATTAAATATAAATTGTTATATTATATTTAATATAAATATTAATCAATTTGGAAATCCAAAACAGAATTTTGTTCGTAAGTAGCGCGTGAGGTCTCTGTATATGCATAATTTATTTATAACCCATCAGCGAATTGTAATTGTAAGAAATTCTTATTTTTCTTAACAATTTTCAAACATTCAGAAGTCAATGTTTTGAAATTAGCGACAGCCTACGTTCACAGCTTCACAATATGACCTTATTGTTTCAATGCAGTTCGGATTACCACACCATCGCGTTTGTTTATTAAACATTTCTTTTTTTGAAGTTTAACGTCTTTGTAACCTTTTTATAATGATTTGATATACAGTTCTTATTACATTTATTTATTTTTATTAAGAAATTAGTTTGTTTTTCACAATTAAATCAGGAAATATCTTGACTATCCCAATTAGTCATTTTCTACGAGGGTGGATCAAATATAAACCGGAATTTTACAAATACTTTTCTTAGCCAATCGCAAGCACTCTCACAGTGTAGGTTCTTGTAATGTAGTGTAT
>NC_046659.1:65431660-65451228 GCF_010883055.1 Belonocnema kinseyi
GCATTGGGAAACCCTTGAGCATCCTCCATACAGCCCAGATTTGTCACCCTATGACTATCATTTGTTTGCGCCCATGAAAGATGCACTTGGAGGATTGCGATTGGACAACGATCAAGATGTTGAGGAATTCGTGCGCAATTGGTTGATGACTCGAACTTTGTATTGTTTTATAAATAAATAAATATTTCCGCTAATAAAGTCTGCAACATTTCACTTGTAATTATATCAATTTTACAAGTTTTGATTTAGAGAAACCTTAAAGTACAGTCAACACTAGTTACCTTGCCACCACGACCGCGATGGCTCGGCATCCGAGAATTGTTCTGCTCGCTATTTACGTTGCCGTCAATGTTTTAGGTGTTTTAAGGCAATTTTAAAGTGCAAAAAGTAATTATATGCTTTGTTAATGAGGCTTATAAAAGAATTTCAAAATCATATAATATTTATGTCTCATGATAATTTTCTTGTCACATGAGATAACCTCAAGTATGGAAAGTTTAATCAAAGGTTTATCAATAATTTGTTAATACTAACCAATTTTTTAGTTTATTCCGCGAGAGAATGATGTGCTCACTATTTTTTGAAACCAAATGTGAGATAATTACTTCCACAATATGTATTCTGAAAATCGAACTTTTATCGTTCGTAACTACTGATCCGCGCGCTGCAACGTACGTTGAATTCAACAAATAAATTTTCAACCAACTAGTTGAATTTTAAGCAAAAGCAGACAGATTTGTAACTAAATAGTTGCATTTTCAACCAAAAGAAAGAATTTTCAAACAAGACGATTCATTTTCTACAAATAATGATGAATTTTCAACAAAGTAATGCATTTTCAGCCAAATATAGTTGAATTTTCAACAAAAAATATCAGTTCGTGACCAAAAATGAAATACATAGTTATATTTTCAGTAAAAAAAAAATAAGTCTTAAAAAAAATGCAAAAAAAATGAATTTTTAACAAAGTACTTAAAATTTCAATCAAGCAGTTGAATTTTTGATAAAAATAGATGGCTTTTTAAGAAAATAGTTACATTTCCAATAAAAGGATTTCATTATTTAACCAGATAGTATAACTTGTAACCAAACAAAATGATTTACGAACCAAAAATATAATAGCAGAATTTAAAACAAAAAAAAATAATAATAATAATTATAACCTTAAGCCGAAGTAGTTGGTTTTTTGTATTGGTACGTAGACGTTCAATTCGTATCTAAGCGACAAAACGAGATAAATTGGAAGTTTCTGGAAAAAGGAAGAATTCTTTTTAAGAAAGGAGAAAAGAGGGTAATAGGGGAAAGTGTGTAAAGTCTGAAATATGAAAGTAATTTGGAAATTCATTAAGTTATTATTTAACTGTAATATTGCTGGGCCATCTTCTGCGAAATTCGCAAAGATTGTTCAAATTTTTGATCAGGAAACATACCAAGTTTAAAACGTTACTTTCAACGATCACCATTTCCTTCTCAAATTGAGGGGGGGGGGGTAGAAAACAGGTGATTTCAATAGTTCTGAGCCATTGACTAAGTACAACTCCAAAATGGAAATTTAGAAATGACTGACAGCGCGCGAGGTGGCGACTGCAGAACTAACGGTTATATGGAAACAAAATGTTTAATGATTGAAATTGTATTTTTGAAGTGGACTTTAAAAATTGCCTGTAAATGAATAAGTTTACTTTTATTATTTAACCTCCTTCTTTGAATATTAATCTATTTATACAATCAGTTTTTCTGATTGAAAATCGAACTACTGGCATTTCCATGTGGATCTACGTAACAAAAAAATCGCGTGCTCATCCATACGACGAGGAAAATTTAAATTTGGGAAATTCAGAAAATGTTCATATAAACGGTAATGTATTTCTCAATGATATTGGATCATTTAATGTCTATCAAATTTTTTAGAGAAAAAATGTTTACACTGAACTAGTCGGATAGCAAATGCAGTTAATATTGCTGCATTATTTATTATATAATTAAAAACATTGGAATATAAAATAATACTATACTACATTGAACTATTCTTATTGATATTATTGTTATCATTAGACTGAGTACATTATTAAATAAATATTTTAAAGTTAATGTCAAAATAGGAATAATATTAACCCCCCCCCCCTTCTGTCAAATCTTAGCTACGCCACTGGGCAACAAGTTAGGTTATTTAATTTAAGTGACACTTATTTTGCTTCACGAACTTCGTAAAGGAAATCTGTAAAGAGCCTAGTACATTTCACTTTTTCATAATTTCGAGGTTAAATGGAATTTTAAAAGTTATCGCTTGAGATAAACAGCGAGTGTCGTCTGCTACAAAGTACATGGCACAGGGTCCAACGCAGTCCATCAGCGTACTTCCTTAATTTACATATGAAATTAAAAATGCCTAAATTTATTTAACGTTTATTAAACATCTATTATGAAATTTCGAATTCGTTTCTTTCGCCTTTTATACAAATGTAGTTTTGATTTTCATTTCTCCTGACATTAAAAAAAAATG
Organism: Belonocnema kinseyi; assembly: GCF_010883055.1. NCBI lineage: Eukaryota > Metazoa > Arthropoda > Insecta > Hymenoptera > Cynipidae > Belonocnema > Belonocnema kinseyi. The sequence continues at coordinate 65,434,164 of NC_046659.1, forward strand.
CAAACAGACACTGTAAAAAAAGATTTGTGTAAAATTACAAAGTTTCGGAACATTACATATTGTATCATTGCAAATATCACACACTTCACTGTGTGATTTTACAAAAGTGTGTGAAATTACATCCTCTAGAGATGTAATGTAATCAATTTTACCGAAGATCTTCAATTTCACCCAGGCGGAAACTGTAAGCTTTTTTTATTTATAATTAATTGCAAATCTAGAATAATTAATCAAATAATATGTGAATAAGAAAACGTCTCTCTTTTTCGTTGTTTATCGATGCCTTCATCCTATAATTCTGGAGCAGTTTTATTCTTAATTCGAGGAAATTGACAGCTATGTTCAACTTTTTTGACAGCTCTCACACAAAAGTAGATCGAATTCGAGCTATTCCTATTTTGCTTTTTACATTTTCTGCTATTGGAATGGAAAAATGCGGTTACTCAAAAAGTATATTTCATATTTTTGTTACGGAATATTTAAACATCAAAAAAATATACATAGTATCTTATATGTTTTAGGTAGGCGGTAACGAGTCCGGCTTGTGTTTCTTCAATCTCCATGCAATTTTACGAAGTTCGAGCTTTTCGAGTGTTCGAAACCTATCGCCATAAGAAATTTTATTTTATTCAATCACATAATAAATTTTACAATTTCGTATGTAAAATTATCGCTCGAATTGGAATATCACAACATATTCAATTGTGAAATTCATCGCTAGGTGGATTCTTAAAATTTTTCGTAAAGTTACTCTGATACACGAGGGTCCTTTTATTTACATCCACCAGAGATGTAAAATTCAATAGATTTTTTTAAAAGTGTATTTACAAAATGCTTAATTCTTTTGTATATAACCGTTAATTCCTAGTTCGCCACCGCAGCGTTACCGAATAAGCACACATAATCATACAATGTAAAAAGAACAACATATTACCATATTAGTAGACTTGATGTCATGTATTTTATATTTTACAATCGCTCTGAAGTTTTCTAATTAACCAAAGAAAAGGACACATTAGAGTTTGAGCAAAAAGTATGCTCGAACCCGTCACCTGGCAGCAGAGAAGCAGAATAGCAGATACTAAATATACTTATATACCCGCTACAGATCACTGACTAGTACGCAGTGACCACTGCGTCGGATAGTAATCTCGCGCCTTAGCGAGAGATTTAAATCCACTCGATATTTCTTAATTATCACCGGATTCTTAATAGCCTTCCGAGACCGGTGGACCTAACTTCAGCGAGCCTCGCGTCATTTGAATGCCGTGGCCCATGGCATGGAATGCCGGGCCGAGGCGGCTCATCTGAAGTTGGGTTAGGTACGATTGCTCAACGAGCACACCGCTCAAACAGCGTGATCATGAGGCCCTGTCCCTGTATAGTGTATAACTGTATAGTATAGGTATGTACAAACTACAAGCACGGGGCACCGTGACATTAGTACGACGGTGTTACTACCTTTGTGTGTATAGCCTCGCTGTCTGTAGTTTGTACACAGTTACACGCACCTTTGCACGCGTGCTACATTACTACACAGTACATTCCCATTACCTACACATACTTAAATCTTTCGCCAGTGTGCGAGCCAGAAGCTTTCTATGCTGTCACACATTCCTGAATCAAATTAAAAAACAAACAGGCTACGTGCCAGCACGTTCATTCCGTCCAGGGTTCACTTTCTAGGGTAGCACTGCACCGAGAAAAAATTAGTTTAGACCCTAAACTTTTCTCAGACCTCGGACTCACTCTGACAGGACGGCCGCAAAACTTATATTTCAAAATTCCCTGATTTTTCTCTGTACTGACTAATTTCTCATTTTCCCTGACCACTAATATTCAAGCAAAAGTTATTAATTTCTAACCGAAGAAGAGACCACATATCTTTTAGGGTTTAGTGGAAAATCCTTAGGGGCCATCCATTTACCACGTGGACAATTTTAAAACAATTTTGGACCCCCCATCTCACCTTCGTGGACTTCCGTGGAATTTTGACGAACTCCGCCCCCCCCCCACCCTGCCACGTGGTATATGGATTGCCCCTTATGGCTATGCAGTCGGTAAAATGCTAGCAATCCTTGCGCAAAAACTATTAGGTCTATCGGATTCATTTTATGTATGGAGATGTGTTTGGTGTGTTTAATACAAGGTAAAATACTGAGAACCCAGAGGTAAATGCTCATAATAAAGTGGCTATGCAAAGGTATAAAAACTTAGCCATTTTTGTTCAAGACAACCTTGTTTGCACTCCTAGCGCAAAAACTAATAGGTCTAACGACTTCATTTTTTGCATTGAGATGTGTTCTAATTGTCTAATGGGATGAAGAATACGAAGAACCCTACGAAAGATACTCATCATAGCGTTGCTATGTAAAAACATGAAAATTTATCCTTTTTCACTCAAAATGATCTTGATCATGCCTCCGGGCTTTTAAAATTAACATATAGAGTTTTAGAAAGAAAAAAACTCAGATTTCGAAAAAATGGAAAAAAAGATTACTTGTTATTAACTTTTGTAAATTGAAGTTTAGTCACTTCTTAAGGAATGTAAAAGGAATATTTTCACCAAAAACAAAAATCTTTTTGATCCCCCTCCCCCAGGCCCCCTTGCATTGTGCTCAGAAAAAGCCCCCAAAAACGTAAAGTAACAGTTTAATGTGAAATTCATGCTAAAGACGGTATTCTTTGAATTTTTTCAACATACATTTTTTGCAATAAGAAGAATGACATGTTTTCGAATATTTATAAATTTTTCTGCGATTTCAAACATTTTTTGTTTGTAAATTTTCAAAATTGACTATTATTTGGAATAAATGATATAGTATTAATAAGTGCAAAAAATAATGTTTTAAAAATATTTTGCATTTATTTATACAATTTCAACTTGTATCATTTTTTCATCAAAACGTGAGAAGGTAGTATTTTTTGGAATTTATATCATAATTAGCAAATGTCAACTGTAACATATTTCTTAAGATGTTTGGCAATTATTTAAACAATTTATGTTTGCTTTAACAATTTTTTTACGCTATAATTTGTGTGAAATTATTATTTGCTGGAATTAATCACACTGCTAATGAATTTTAAGAGTGAATTATATTTTCTTTGATAACATTTTTGGCAATTATTTAAATAATTAATATCACTTGCTACTTTTCATAGGAAAAATGGAAAAAAATTCTAGTTTTGTCGGATCTCTTACACTGTCGATGAATAATCAGTATTTTATTAAATGAAAAAAATCGATCAGAAAAGATAAAAATAAATAACGTAACTAGAAAAATAGTTTAAACAAATTATTCGTGTTTAGAAAATTAAGGTATTAGTTCTGAGAACAGAAAATAAAGAATAATAAGCAGCGCAGTGTAAGAGATTAAAAAAAAAACTAGAATTTTCTCCATCTCTCCTAAAAAAAGGCGTAAGTGAATGATTATTAATTAATTAAAGAATTGAAGTCTTCTAATAAAATATTACTCCTAGCATTCATTAATGGCATCATTTATTCCACAGAAAAGATTCTTTTCAATATATAAAGGTGAATAAATTGTTTAAACAAATCAAAATTGTTGGAATGATTGCAAATATCTTTAAATAAAATAGATTTCACTCAATTAGCGTTAATTGTGAAAACAAATTCAGAAAATAATAAATTTCCACGATTGAAATCTAAAATAATTTGATTAAAAAATTCTAAATTAGTTAAAAAATACTAGGAAACTTTTCACTTACCAAATAAAAATAGTTCATATGGAAAAAATTCCAGAAAATACAAAATATTTAGCACGACTTTGACATAAAATTGCTATTTTGCATTTTTAGGCCATTCCCTTTTGAAAAATAAGTATTGGTAAGTATTGGATATAACACTTTTTTTCGCGAATAAATATTGGAAATCCAATACTTTTTCACACAAAAAAGTACTGGATCCAATAATTACCAAAACTTAGTCTTCATAATGGTTCCCGGGCACAATATAAGTCGATTAGAGTGAACAACCTTAATTCTTGGCTTACAATTAAAAGTTATTGGGTGGAAATTGTTCCTTGAACAGTTCTTAAGAAACGACTGAACTATAATTTTCGAAAAGATAATAGCAAGTACATCTTTTTTCCATTTTGTCAAAAACCGAGCTCTTCCTATTTGAAGTCCAATGTTAATTTGAATAGCTCGGGGGCAAGGGTTAATGTTGACCGATTTGCAAACAGAAATAGGGAATCTATTTTTCCGGAAAAAGAAGAAATTAGGGGAGATCAATTATCAAAATTTAAAAGTTGAATTTTTACAGGTATGGTCGAGCCAAGGTTATTGTTGCAGAACCATAATTTATTTTAAATACGAATATATTGTGAATTCAACAAAGATTCAAATGAATTGAAAAACAATTCAAGTTCTCTTCGAGTCTTTGAAACCCCAAGAAATTCCCCACTTCTTGTAAATAAATTCTTTGAAGTCCATTCAAATATTATGAAATTTTGTGAAATTCTATGAAATTTGAGATTTCCTGAAATCCTGAAAAATTCATTAAAACCGCCTTGGAATGTTTTAAAATACCCTAAAATATGTTACATACATAAATACTTTGAAATGCCATTAAATTACTGCAATCAATTGAAAATTCCTTATGGATTCTTTTAAAATACCATAAAATATTTAAAATCTTTTGAAATCACTTACAATCTTCTAAAGCTCTTATAAGTTCCATTAATTTTCTTAAAATACGCTAAATTTGGCAAATTAATTAAAGGCCCTTCAAATTATTGAAATCAATTAAAAATTCCTTGGAATATTTTTTAATATCTTAAAATCTTTGAAGTTCTTCAAACTAGTTAGTAGTGCCATGGAATATTTGAAAATATTTGAAATCCTACGGAATACCTTAGTTCTTGTGAATGGATTATTTGAATCCATTAAAATATTACACACAAAAACGCCGATCCTCAAAAGTACACCAAAATCGATGTTCTTTTGAGTTGTAACAAAATTGAGCCATACAGTTTCATTCAGAGAATCTAGGGGAAATTCACCATTTTGAGACTGTTTTTTCTCATTTCGAGGAACGTGAAGAGTTGTCTTCAAAATGTCAGTCACCTGTCGAGATGATTCTGTCGGACGTTAATTGGGCGAAATAGATGTTGATAAGCAGGTAAGTGATAATAATAATTATCTAACTTTTAATTCTCCCCCATTTACCAGTGAGTATTAGTGTCTTGAAATAAAATCTGTACTTGGCATCGCATAATTTCCAAATATTAGGTTAGTCATAACAAACATTGACATTCGAACTGCCAAAGCCGGGATGTAAAAACCAACCCGTGACTGTTTGCATCGAAATTGATGCCTGGACGTTCGAAAAAATTGCCTCTAGATTTTCTGTGTTTAACGAAATGAAGTTCGCTGGAGGTTAAAGTGAAAATACCTAATTGTGTATGTAGAGGTTCATGACTTTTTCTATACATTCCGACTTTAGTTTAAATGTCAATGGCCATGACTAACCTAAGATTTGCAAGTTGCATTACGAAGCTATAATTTCATTCTAAGTGACTAGTACGCACTGTTAAATGAAAGAAAGTTGAAAATTAGCTAAATGTCATTTCAATTAGTTTCATTATTAAAAATTATTTAGTCTACTATCGCTTTGACAGGTGTTCAGGTGGTTGATCGCGCTGTTCAGCACTCCACAATTCTTAAAATGAGCAAAAATTCGGTCTAAAAATGATAATTTCCCCTAGATGCTCAGATGAGCAACTACACTGTTCAAAATAATATTAAATTTAATATACCCGTGTGTGTGTTAAAATTAATATATGAAGTATATGAAATCGCCATTAAGAACGCGTATATTAAATTCCATATGCATTCATGTTAATCACTTACAACACTACATGCCGAACTACAAAATTCATTGGAAAAAATTTAAAAATGTTACATTTATTTCCACAGATGATTGCAATATTTGTAAAGGACGATAGTAACGTCGAGAGAGACCACGGTGTGCCCACTCCCATAGAAAAGTGGTGAACGGATTATAGCAATTGTTACGTCCCCTAGGTGGCGCTCGTGTGAATTCAGAATTCGAAATGAACTTGAGCAGACGATAAACGTTCTATCGTTTGCTCACGTCTACTCAAATTCACTGTAGCTGCAAGAATTATATTTTTTGCGTGATGAACTTGGATTCACAATGGATTTTCACCGATAACAGAAACTATAAATGGAACCGAATAAAATCGATCATCGATCAAATGCAATAAAGTGTTAAAGTCTGTTGGAATCGTTCTGATAGAACAAACAATCAAATGTTAAAGTCTGTTGGAATCTTTCTATGATAGATCGATTGCAACAGACTTAAACATTTGATTGCATTTGATCGATGATAGATTTTATTTTGTTCAATTTTTGGTTTATTTTATTGCTTATTATTATTCATGTATTTATTTCAGAAAGAGAAGTCAACATAACCTAAAAATTAAGATGAGAAGGGAAGGAGGGGGGTCGTTGCTATAGACAATAGTTTTTGCTACGTCCCCTAAGTGGCGCGGATCTCACATTTTGCCACAATCTATAAGTACCCCCCCCCCCCCCCCCCCCCCCCCCAAATACATTAGAGTGAGCACACCGTGAGAGACCGGCGCTCTGATTTAGTAAGCGACTTAGTAAAAATTGATGCAGTCAGATTAGCAGACGAAAACAAATAAACCCAATATGCTTTGCGTCGCGTTGAAGGTCACGATACGTATCCTTTACACGAGCATACGACGTAAATGCAAACTTATTTATTATGGGATGATGATCTCTTTCGTACTATTATATTTATTTAAATTGCAATTGTACAGTACACACGATTATATATAGTTTATACATTATAATATACATGCCGGAATATTATGTTAAAAGCTGAAACGATTTTCCATTCGGCTAAGCTAGATAATGAGATCCAAAAATTTATCGCTCTTATCAAGTAAATGCTATCAGTCAAATTGCCTTCCATTAAATTATTTATTAATTGTTCACAGTGGTGGCATTTTTAAAATTCTAAGCACTATATCTTAACGTAATCAAATATCCTAATATCGAGGTTAAAAAATTATTTTCTACTCTGTGGAAAATTCGTTTTTCAATTGTAACTTTTTGAATTATCTTAATTTATTGTAATAAGGATCTTTGCATCAACCCAAAATGAGTGATTGATAAATTTAAGGAATTTCAGTAGAGCGTTGATCGGCTGACATCGTATACGCTTTTATTTTATTTTAGGTACTTATTACTTCTACTCTTTTTATATAATTTAATTGTCTCTACGAATTTATCCTATCTAGGATTTTACTATAAAAATTACTAAGACTCCGTATTATCAATAGGAAAATTACATATAAAAATAGCATGGCTTATGATTATTGTATTAAAATATACGAATTATCGCTTTGGTCCCTTGATTGTAACCTAATTTAGTAACTTTTCCAGTGCAAAGATTATTAATTTCATTGAGAATATTTGACAGGACTTAAAGAAATGAAAGCAGGTTGAATTTTCACGCACATTGCTATACTGACCTGGATATTAAATTTAATACACATGTATATTAAATTCACTACACCAATGTTTGTTACATTTCAGTAGCGGTATAGTGCATATTTGGTTGACACACATGTATATTAAACTTTATACAGATTTTTCTAACAGTCAAGGTTCATAGGAATAAATATGAAATGGAAAATTCGCATTGTTAGACTAATAAAATTTGAGCCGCAATAAATTTAACGCCAACGTTTTTCGGTGCATAAAATCCTGTGAAACTACGTGAAATCTGACATTTCCTGAAATCATGAAAAAGGCCGTAGCAGGATAAGCATGGTCTTGATGGTTGGAATATATGTTGTAGAGAGTAATGAGAAAGTTCTGAAAAAAACTCAAGAACCAATTCTGTTAGACCAATATTAATAACACCGGCACACAAAAAAGTGGACTTATCCAGCATATCCCTATGTTTTTGGGGTCACTGGTTCTGAATCCGGGGTTCAAATAACCCAGTTTGCTCATATTTGATCGAAAACGCAAAAAAAGAGGTAAAATCGAACAAAACAAATGAATGTGAACAAAACAAATGACAGATCCCGCTCGAACATGAGACGCAAAGGGAATCTAAAGTGAACGACAATTCCAGTCGAAGAAGGTAAAAGTTTAAAGGTTTTTGTCGATCTTATGTCTAATTTTGCATTTTTCGATCAAATATGAGCCAACTGGGTTATTTTGACCCCGGATTCAGATTCAGCGACCCCAAAATCTAAGAATATGTTGATTTAGACCACCGGGCATAAAAAATTTTTTGTATCAAACGTATACAAGAAAAATCGTTGTATTCGCCGATTTTACGTCTCTTTTTGCGATTTTCGAAAAAGTATGAGGCAAATTGGTTATTTGGGCCTCAGATTCGAATTCAGCGACCCACAAAACATGTAAATATGTTGGTTAAGTCCACCGGGCGAGAAAATATATTTTTTTTTGCAAAAATATACCTGAAAAATCGCTGTTTTTGTCGATCTTACGTCTATTTTTTCGTTTTTCATAAACATACGAGCCAACTTGGTTATTTAGACGCCGGATTCGAATTCAGCGACCCCAAAAACATATAGATATGCTAGTGTAGTCTGTCGGACAGACCACTTTTTTTGTGCCGGTGTAATTTTAAGTGAAAAAACCATAATACAGTGCTCAAAATGTTGATTTCATAAAGAATTGACATTTTTTGTTTCAAGGGTAGTTTTCAGATAATCGTGGTGGTTTAAGGGTGTCAAACCCATATGTTTGATAAATGAAATTCTTTGTTGGATAATTCTCAACAGGCTTTTTTTGGATTTGTAATGAAATTGGGGAATCCTTGCCCTCTAAAAAAAAGCGTTTTTGAGCCACCCTGATATACTTCATGTATTAATAACTTAACAAAAAAGATATACACTATATACACACAAGATACCCAACAATTTACATACGAGGTGTGTTCAAAAAATATGGCGACTTTATGGTTTTCTCAAAAATTATTCATTTATTCCTCAATATTTATGTTGTCCCCTTCAAAGTAATCCCCCTCAGATATAATACACTTGTGTCAACACTTTTTCCAATCATCGAAGCACTTCTGATAATCATTTTGTGATATAGCCTTGAGTTCTTTCAGCGATGTAGTTTTTATCTCCTCAATCTTTGAAAATCGATGTCCTTTCATGGTTCTCTTCAGTTTTGGGAAAAGAAAAAAGTCACTGGGGTTCAAATCCGGTGAATATGGAGGCTGAGGCATGACTGTGGTGCTGTTTTTGGTCAGAAAATCTTTCACAAGCAACGATGAATGAGCAGGTGCATTATCGTGATGCAAAAGCCACGAATTGTTTTTCCAAAGTTCCGGACGTTTTTGGCGAAAAGATAGCATGGTATGAGCCAGCCGATAAGCCAACATCTTCAGCAACTTCTCTGATGGTAATTCGGCGATTTATCAACACAATTTCTTCCACTGCTTGAACGTTTTCATCTGTTGTTGACGTGCTGGGACGTCCAGGGCGACGTTCGTCTTCGACATCCTCTCGGCCTTCTTGGAACAGCTTGTACCACTTATACACATTTTTCTTACTCAGAGTAGACTCACTGTATGCAACTGTCAACATTTCAAGAGTTTTAGAGCACTGGATTCCATTTTTCACACAAAATTTAATGCAAACTCTTTGCTCCATTTTTTTCGAAAGAAGAAAATCGCCGAGCACACAAAATCCTTCTAACCTTTTACGCCTCTGCCAGAAAAACAACACGAGCTATATAGTCAAAACTGTGAACATATGATCGTGACGAGTGTACCAACATAACAAAACAAAAAATTTAAAACTTGAATGTAAGTAGCCCGCGAAAATTGAAAAGTCACCTTACTTTTTCAACACACCTCGTATATACACTTCATTTGCACAAAACATATGTATATTATTTTAAAGCTGAGATCCTCAGTGATTTATTCACAAAACAGAATATTTATTCTGCAATCGAAGAAAACAATGACAACGACTAATCCACAGCTTTAAAATAATATACATATGTTTTGAGCATACGAAGTGTATATATGTAAATTATTGGGTATCGTGTGTGTACTCATATACAGTGTATATATGTTTTGTTAAATTATTAATACAGGATGTATATAGTTGTATATAGTGTAAATAAAGTAAGGAATGATAATATGACTGACGACCTCAACGTGGTGCATCCTGGGAAAACATTAAATTAGTTTGGCTAATATCAGCAGTAACGAAGAGACGTATTTTTCTATCTTCTTATAATCAATAGACCACAGCAAAAACTAAAGTTAAATTTTGTCGCATGTAAAATTTCCCGTTGTTAAAGTTTACATGCTATTTGGCGAAAGTTTATCCTAAGATGCGATGGAATAGAAGCTATTGTCTGCTACGGCGTCCTTAGAAACAATGTGAAAATGGCAAAGTATGAGTAAATTCAAGATATAAATCGGGACATCAGATGTAAAACAACACAGAAAAAACCAAATTTAAAATTTGTTGCAGGAAAGACTTGCAACGGTTGAAAATTAAACATATTACGGCGAAAGTTTCACCGAGGTTAGGAAAATAATTCTGAACTCGTCGACTGCGTCACGCTGAAGACGCAAAAGGCAACTGACAGATGGGAATACCCATTTCTTTCAAATTTAATTAAGTTAAACGACGATAGATAGCGCTGGCGTTGTAATGCTCGCTACATCTCGAATGTAAATGGAGCGATTATAAGACGAAAGATTATCCAGGCAAGGTTAAAAATCGGAAATTATCTGCGATTCATGTAAAGTTTATCTGGCAAGGTTAATTTTTGTTGCGGTAAATATTTGACCTGGAATCGATGTAACCTTTCTCTTTTGTTTTTTTCTGTGACACTGTGCGACTGGGGAATTCACGAGAAAATGTGCTTCTAATAAAATGATGCTGTTGCATCTGGTTTATATTACGCCATTGAGTATATCTTATTGCGTCATACGATAAAAATGAAGTTGGTCCCTCATTCTCATAGAATTGCATACATATGAAGAGCCAACAGAGTAGTTTTTATTTTTTTAAACTATGAAGTACCGCAACGATCATTTCCGCAAAAATATATATTGAATACTTGAATGTGAGCATGACATAGGAAAAAATGGTTGGTGTTCCAAAAGTATTTCCTTTCAAAAAAATAATTAAAAAATTATAATAGTTTTTTTCATCTTCTTGTAATCAACATAATTGGTTCTTGAATTTCATCATAACTTCCTTAGTACTCTATACACAATATACATTTGAACCATTAAGATCGGTCAATCCGTTTTCGAGAAAGTTAGATTTTTTGATATTTCGAAATTCGTTTATAACTTTTGTAAAAAAAATGTTTTCAACTTAAGACTTGGAGTAAATTTATCTCATATGGGGAGCCACTTATCCCAGCAATATGGATCCAATTCGAGTGGGGGCACCCAGACCATGCTTATCCTGTTACGGCCTTTATTAACATAATTTTTGAGATTTTAAAATCCTTCAAAATCATTGAAAAAATCTCTTGAAAATTTCTAAGAATTTACAAAAATAGCCTATATTCTTTTTAATCCTTTGAAATCCCTTGAAATTATAAAATCTTTGAGAAATGGCAATTCGGATTATTAAATTCGGTTACTTATTGCGATTTTTTCAAAATTCTTGATTTTTCACTGACTTTCCTTGACCAACAAAATTTCTGATTTACAAATTTTCCTTTGGCCTATGGACAACCTGGACTCGTTTGAGAAACTCAAAAAAGAGTCAATAGTAGTATAAACGTTGCAAAATAGTAGCAAAATAGTGTGATGCAATATTTTAATTAATAATCGCGGGATTAACTTTTGTTGAAATCTCGTGAAGTAGGTTATTTACATTTTTCAAAATTTGCCAGAGAAATATTCTCAAAGCTTTCGATCATCAAATTTGTACAATATTCAGCCAAACTCAACAAAATTTTGTCAAAAGATTATGCACAAGAAATATTAGAGATAAAAAAATTGTTTTTGACGTTCAAAAAACATGACTATCTTTACGAAGCCATTTCCCTTTCGGGGTAGGCGTGACTCACTCGGTGGGAAAAGGAGTAATGTGTGGAAAGGATAGAGAATTTTCAGATTGATCCAGAATTCTCGTGTTATTTATGTAAATAACACGTTCGTTCCGCTACATTGCTCCGACCCAGGTTGCTGATTAATCTCTCTAGCAATCACCCCAAGTGAAGATCCTCACAAAGTCGTTATGCAAGGTTCCCCACTTGGGTCCATTAGTGGCCAACGTCTTTTGTTTCAGGCGTAATTCACTCTACTGACACTCTTTTAACTCTTCTAACTAGGGTCTCATTCACACATTCTAACCATTCTTTCCGCGGTCTACCTCTGGATACGCTGCCATTTACTTTACATTGATACACTTGTTTTGTTAGTCGTTCATTTGGCATTCTCTCAACAAACGCGAACCATCTTAACCGATTTCTTTCCCATGTGTCTACTAGCGACTCTTCTGCACTACATTCTTTTAGAATTATCACGTTACTTACTTCATCCATCAGAGTTTTCTTGCATATTATGCGCATGAATTTCATGTCAATTGCGTTAATTTTACTCTTATCTTTTTCTTGATAATTCCATGTCTCGCTACCGTATAGTACAGTCGGTACAAATGTAGAATTATGTAAGCTATATGCATATACGTGTAGCAAATTTAATATAACATCATCTTGTAAAATTAATATACATGTATAGCAAAACAGAGTGCATGAAAGTTGAAAGTTCTTGGATACACCAAAATGTTGTCAAATATTTAAAACTAAAGTAATGGCCTACAATTGATCGACTAAATTCTTATTTATAAATAAAATGCAACGTGCGGGTGGGAACTACATAAAAGTTCACTGTGAATGTCAGCATTTTTACGTGACTATCGCTGCTTGTAGGTTAGGTGTCTTAATTATTCGCTTAATTGAACTTTTCCACTTAAAACCCAGCGTAATTTATGTTCAAATAGTAGAAAATATTATGCTTTATTATTTAGAATTGTATATTACCACCCAAAATTATTTTTAATTTGTGTAAAGTAAAATTTACTTATTCTTCTAAGAGTTGATCACTACACATGTATTATACATTTACTATGCAGCCTACTATACAAATGTATCGTAAATTTATAATAAAATTGCAAATATTTTTAACAGTGTAGTGAATAGTAGGTTTTGAAGATGAAAGCTCCCCTGGTTTTATTTATACTTATTACAGTACTTTTTTCAATCGTTAGATGCTTAAAAAAAATTAGTTACGGGTCCGAAAATGTCAATGAGTGCATGTCAAGTTGGGAGTCCATGTGTCATATTTTAAAACTTTGCAGTATAAACAAATCCTTTAGAATCCCATGAAATCTTTGAAAAACGTAAAAACCCATTTAATAAGTATATATCATTTAAAAACCCTTGAATATACAATATGAATCAAACTTAATAAATGAATTTTCTCTAAAAAAAAAATAAATTTCAAATCTTCCGAAAATTGTTTACTTCTTCAGAATCGAAGGAGATTTAATAAAATCCTTGAAACTTGTGAAATTCCTTGAAATACCTTAAAATCTCTTAAAAACTTTGGAATGACTGAAAATCCCATCAAATTTAATTTATTTTCCAAAGATAACTAGAAATCCCATAGATTTTTTGTAAATCCTGCAGAATTCTTAAAAATTCCTTGACATCCTGAAAAACATAAAAATCCTCTAAGATCCTTTGAAATGTTCCGGAACTCTTTGAAATTCATGGAAATATTTAGAAAACCTTTTAAAAGCTTTTAAATCCATGGAAGTTCCTATAAATTTTCTAATTTTGTAAAATCTGATGAATTCTTGAATTTCTGTAAATTCGGCAATTCTGTAAAATCTTTATGAAATCTCACAGAATTTCTTAAAATCTATGGAAGTTCTCTGGAGTTCAAATGAAATTAAACCTATTCATTATAATGTTCTCTAAAAAACAAACACGCTTCAAACCCTATAAATCTTTAAAATTCTTTATTCCTGTGATATCCCTAAAAAAACCTTCAAATCCCTTGAAATCGTTGCAGTGGCCAGAAATCCTTCAAATTTAATTTAATTTCTTTTCTGAAGTTCACTAGAAATATCTTCCAATCTTTAGAAATCCTAAAAAATTCTTTAAAAACACTTGACATTTTTTAACTATCTTGAAATCCTTTAGAATTCCTTAAAATCTCCGGAAATGTTTCGAAATATTTAAAACTCTGTAAACTCCATCGAAATCTTTCGAAGTTCCTTGAAATCCGTGGAAATATTTTTTAATCTCTTGGAAATCGATACATTTTCCCATAAACATTTGAAATATTTGGAAACACTTAAAGTCTTTTTAAAGGCTGAAAAATTCCGTAAAATTCCCTCAAAATTGGTTGAAATCCTTATGTTTGAAAATCTTTAAAATGACGTAAAATTTTATGACATCTTACGAAGTCGCTTAAAATCCATGGAAACTCTCTAAAATGTCTCGAAATTTGTCGACATCTTGGGTTAAATAAATAAATATATCATTCGCTTTTATGTATCCCTTTTTTGCATTAAATCTTTCAATAATTGAAGATTCTATATTCCTAAGGTATACTAATTTTATTATAAAGGTTCTCTGTAATGATTTTTTCCAGAATCGTAAATAAATTATAAGAAATTCATTATGTGGGGTCACTCCATGAATGATCACCTGAAACCAATTGTGGTCAAATTTTAGAAAATTGTTTTAATTGGTCTATAATTATTTCTTATATTTCTAGATTCCATTCATGTATTTTAGGAATAAATTATTTTTCAGTAAGCCAGACATTTTTTTCGAAAACATGTGGACGTGTGAAAAATGGCGATAGTACGTCATTTTGAAAATAATTTAAAAACTAAAGTTACTTGTTTAAAATTAATTAGAAAAAAACGGTGCGATTGTAGATGACTTAAATTTATTATCTATAATGATATTTTGAAGTTATAGCTGAAATAGGAGAGGAAAAAAGTGTTTGAAGTGACCTGTCAAAAGGTATGATAACCGATTGCATGGGATTGCAAAGGATTGGATGGCTGACGAAATTTCTTAAATCCTATCAAAGTTCTCTTGTGAGGCTTTTCACTTAGGTTGATCACTAGAGAGATTGATCACCAACCTGGGTCGGTGCAGTGTTGCGGAAAAAACGTGTTATTTAAAAAGATAAGGATAAAAGTAAATGGCAGCGTAACCAAAGGCAGACCGCGAAAGAATGTTTAGAGAGTGTGAATGAAACTCTAGAATCATAAGAATGACGCCTTAAACAAAAGACTTTGTGCGGCTCTTCACTTGGGTTGATTGCTAGAGAGATTAATCAGCAGCCTGGGTCGGAGCAGTGTTGCGGAACGAACATGTTAATTCAATAAATAACACAACAGATCTAGATAAATCCAAAAATTCTATAACCCCTTCCTCATAATACTCCCTCCCCATCGAGTGAGTCACGCCTATACCGAAAGGGAAATCGTTTAATTGTGTAATAATAATAACACGCAAATTCTAGGTCAATCTCAATTCTATACCTCTCCCACACATTACTCCCTTACTCACAGAGTGAGTCACGCCTATCCCATAACGGAAAATGGCTTAATGTTATAGTAATGAATTAAATTATAACTATTCATTAAAATTATCTTAAAAAAAGACTTTAAGTCCCTATCAATCTTTGAAATCATTTAACCTTGCGAAATTCCTTATTATACTTATAATACTTCGAAATCTTTGAAATCGCTAGGAATCTATCAAAACTTAATTTAATTTATTTTCCAAATTTCACTAAAAATATCTTAAAATCTTTGTAAATACTACAAAATTCTTTGAAACCTCTTTACATTTTTTCAATCTCTTGAAATCCTTTGGAATTCGTTAAAATCTCCAGAAATGTTTGGATATATTTAAAATACTCTAAGCTCTAGCAAAATGTTTCGAAATTCCTAAAAATCCGTGGAAATAATAAGAATTCCGATAAATTCTTATAGAAAAATCATTATAGATCTATACTGCATTTGATATATTTTTTTCGTAAGGGGGGTAATTGTAAGGGTATTGTAAAAGATTGCATGGGATTGCATCAGCTCGCAAAAGACTGCATACCGTGAAATTATCTACTGGTATCAATAGAACGCTTGCAATATTTTTTTCGTGTTAGCAAGTGTGGAACGTAAAGTACATATAACCGAAGAAGAAAACTAAATTAAAACGAATTGATTTTTCATTTCTTTCTTATTTTTGTTAATGATTTCAAATCTGCTTAGATATAAATTATGCAGATTTAAACCTATAACTCTAAACTTAATGTATGTCGTTTGTACATGTTGCAGATGTTTTGTGATTTTTATGGGAATGGTATCAAAGAATACAATTGGTTATAGACTCGTCTTCTTCGATCGAAAAAGTGGAGTCCACCTTTCAGATCGAAGTTTGGTCCCCTATTCTACCTTGGGTCCTTGGCCACAATAAAGCAGAAGAAAGAAGAGCCACTTCTCAGAACCGCACCATCAGATATGCGTCTAGACTAAGGTGGCGCCGCAGGACCCTGGTGGACAGAGTCTTAACTGCGGCCCTTATTTCTCAAAGAATCCTGAGGACTTTTAAGTTTTACATTTACACCATCAATATTCTGTATTCCTTAATTTAAACAGTAACAGAAAAAAATTACTTTCATCGTTAAGGGTACCCGAAACCTTACCATAACTTTAACAATATCACCAACAAAGCACGGGAAAAAGTACACTGTAAGATGTACAATTTCGAACAGTAAAGCTGAGGTTTAAAGCGTCAACACTGTGAAATGAGTAGTTTTCACAGTATTGAATGCAGTGTGAACCAGTAATCTGAAAGTATTCTAGTGGAAATGCAATTTGTAGCAATTCATAAAGCAGCGATTACAGTTTGACATTGCAGAGTGAAATATCATTGGTGCATGCTGTTTAAATTACTGCTCCACATTGCAATTTTGCACTCACAA
>NC_046659.1:65451328-65454379 GCF_010883055.1 Belonocnema kinseyi
CAATTCATAAAGCAGCGATTACAGTTTGACATTGCAGAGTGAAATATCATTGGTGCATGCTGTTTAAATTACTGCTCCACATTGCAATTTTGCACTCACAAGGTGGTAGACGTTACGCTTTTTTCCAATTGTGAATAAAAAATGGTGAATTATACAGTTTACAACTTGTAAGCTACCCCCTTTCATACTGCGATGGGTAGTGGGATGCAAAGTAGATCGTGCAGTTTCAAATAGTAATCCGGTATACCAATATAGAGCCTCACCCCGCAGCAATTTTGCAGTGTGAAATTGTAACATCTTCTTTTTCGTACTGTTTCAAGTGCTAACTGAGAGTGTTAGAGGCACAGTGTGTACCAAGGAAATAAATGTAACTGGGCGAGATTATATCTCCACTTTCAAGCAGTGTTATAGGCTGAGCGAGATTTGCTTTATTTTTTACACTATTAAGTTTATTTTTATAATTAATTATTAATTAATAATTATTTTTATAATTAAAACTGAAATATGTATTGAGATTATAATAAACTCCATATCTATCGTACTAAGCAAAATATTACCTAAGAGGCATTGTCGTTTAGGTGGAATTTAACATTTTCAGTTATGAGAAAATAGACCGTAATCATAAAGTCAGTTACGTAAGTTTTTCCTTAGTACTGAAGATATTAATTATTACTGCAGAGATTAATAAATACACTTCAAGTGCTGATAAGGTAATATACAAGGGTCCCAAATGTTTTTCTTTAGACACCCAGGAAACAAGAATCCATTCAAAAGACGACTCTGCGAATTGCGTATCTGTCATTTGCAGATTCAGAAAGTTAAAAATGAATCGTTTTACGACTATGTGAATCTTCATTTTCTCAAGTAGCTTCGAATCTGCCATGTACTGCAATGACCATTTCAAGCAAGGTCACATTGAATCGGTTTCCTTCCTTTTGAATGTCATCGACTTTTCTGAGGTTAAGCTGCCATATTTCACACGATTTTTTAAATTGATAAATTATTGAAAGATTAAAAGAAATCATGCGCAAGTCTACAAGATTCCTTTTGCTATTTCAGTTTTAGATGTTGTAAAGGATTTTGCGGCATATAATTTAGTCAAAAAAATTATAACGACTAAAAGTCTTTAAAAGACCAATTGACGGCAATCTGGAATTCCAGTGACAGATCGGCAATTGAAAAGCCCTCGAAGCCCATTCAAAAGAAGTAAATGAATTTTTGTTTCCTGTGCATAAAATCTAAAGCAGATTAATACTCCCAAAATAATATTAATTAAAAAAATTAATATTAATACATAATACATATAATTAATATTAATACATAATAATTTTGAGAAATTAAAAAAGAACTAGGTTTACAGAGCAAAATTTATATGGATCATTATCACTTACATACGAAAATATTTTAGTTCGAAAAGAAATATTCTTTGAAACTCATTTTGAAATATTTTATTTTTTACAGATGTAGCTAATAAAAACTAATAAATTTTAAAACTTCGTAATAATTTACAAAACTTGTCGAAATTAGATCATTTCTCAAAACACTTTTTTTGGCATTCAACTGTAAATGACAATTTCAGACAGTTTATAAAATAAAAATGATTTTTTTTCATTTTTATACATTTTAGAAAAATTGCCAATTAAAAAATACCATGAATCGAGAAAAATGGATCATTTTTGGGATGAAACATTTAAAATAAAACCATAAACGTTGTACTGTCTCATCTTAAAGCAATATTACACAAGTTGTTGAAGTTTAGTTGACAAAAATTTCCATTTTGATGACGTATGAACTTTGTGTTTGATATTTATATTGTTATTTTAATGTTTGAACATACATGCATAATTACATTCCACGAAAAAAATTACTGTTCTGCCATAAAGGACGAATTTTCAAGAAAATACAATAATTTTCAACAAAATTGTTGAATTTTGAAGTCAATAAGATTAATCATCTACATCTTACAGCAATAGGATATACCGGGATATCCCAATTGCTCTTATTTATATCCCAGGTTGTTCCAAGGATATCCTGCAAGGCGGAAATTTGGATATCCCAGCAATAATCCCTGGATATCAAGGATATTCCTGGGACGTTTCCGGGTTATTCAAATGTTTGAAGTATAATATAAATTTAATTGACGGCTTATCCCTGGGACATCCTTGGGAAACCTGGGAGATAAATGGGATCAGATGTGATATCTCAGCATATTCTATTGCTGTGAGGGACAGAACAGTTACATTTTTAACCCAAATATATGATTTTTCAACCAAAGAGTTAATTTGTAACCAACAACATGAATTTTGTACAAAAAATGTGGAATTTTCAACTCAAAAATATTATTTTTTAACCAGAAAGGTTATTTTCTGCCAAGTAATTTATTATTTTAAAAAATACTTCACATTTTAAGTATTAAATTTTAAGAGTAGAAAAAAGAAAAAAATGCATGCAATATCTTCTTCTATAACTAACAAAATGGATTTTTTGGACTCTAATTACAATTAATTATTTATATGTATGTTTCAATTGATTTTAGAGAAAAATATTTATCTTACTCATATTATCAATCTTCCAGCACCTATAAAACTCACAGAAAGTAAATGTGCACTGAACTTTCGATGCGAATATACAGTAATACATTTAAAGTAAATTCAAATTAAATTAAATATTCTTAACATTAAAAATAATCAAATGAGATAGTTATACAATAAAATTTAAATGATACATATAAAAAAAATATTCGACGTTAGAATAAGAAAATGAAAGATCACTTGGGGCACCACCAATTTTTGGCCCGGCACTCGTCGTTTCTCAAAAGCGGTGAGAATTTTGCTGGTTAATATATAAGAACCATTTCGACTGATGTACCCAGCGTGCGATATTATTGCGTTAGGGAATTGTGTTGTATATAGCAGTGTTAAGTTAGGTTATAGAATTAGGTTTGTGTGCTTCAGATAACACAGGCCAACAATTCTCAGAACCAGAGACCAGACCTACTATACCCGAAGGTTTTTGCTGCGCTGAATCCGAATCTGACCTCAGAAAAATTCC
>NC_046659.1:65454479-65471140 GCF_010883055.1 Belonocnema kinseyi
ATTTTTCTGAGGTCGGATTCGGATTGAGCGCAGCAAAAACCTTCGGGTATACTAGATCTGGTCTCTGGTTCCGGACCTTTGTCAAATTTTGTCGGCCTGTGTAATTGAAGAATACGTTTCTCGTGTATTAACTGTGTGAACTTTATGATGCAACTGGCTCAAGATATATGCCTCGCAGGGCCAAACTGTGACTTTTGCTTGTTAATGCGAGAGATTTTTAATCCAAAACTATAATTTTTGCTCCCAGAAGGACCAAGGATTACTGAGCGAAAGTGGAACCTCTACTCTTGCGAGAAACGCAGTGCATAAGGCGAGCTATATCTACCGCTCTTTAATGCAGTGAGGTTCACTAATTTTTCCTAAAGTGTAAGAATTACTCTGTGGTTGCACGAAACGCTCCGTCACTGCGCCACTGAGTAATATTTGCTCACTTTTCCGAGTATATCTTATAGCTTACTTTTTCCGTGAGAACCCCGCACCAAATGTACTATAAATGTAATTTAATAGGAAAATGCTTTTTGTAGTGAAATGTTTTTTCTCTCAAAAACTCTTTAAAGTGTTTGGCTAAAAGTTTCAAATTTTGTCCTTGAGACTTACCGAAATAGAAGGTTCATACCCAGGAACTAGAAAGATTAATGTTTTTTTGCGCATACAACATGTTTTAGGGGGTTTAAAATCACTTTCAAATAAGTAAAAGATTCAAGCATAACAAGCAAGAACATCTCTTTGAATTAATTTTAAGGGATGTTTTAACATTCCTTGAACATTGAATATGCATGTGAATATATGCATACATTGAACATTGAACATTGAACATTGAATATACATATGAATATGCCATGCATACTATTTATGTTTTATGAAGCTTTTACTCAGGTGCATCCGGTTATACATCATAGCCACGGACTAAGCCAAGTGACTGATGAAATTAGAATTTTATAAGTTAATTCAACTAATCTAATACGATGATTAATGAATACGATACGATGATCCACGGGGTTTTAGTTGCTCGCTGTCTGATGGTCAAGAAAGTTTCTTACAATACTACAGGTTTTTAATAAAACCGCCTTCTGAGCACCTCTCAATACCCTACTGACTCCTAAATGTTCAAGATATTCAGTGCATCTTGCGTGCACATTACCTGTAGCCGAAATCACAATGGGATGAATAGATGCATGATCCAAATTCCTCCATGTGGTCTTTACTTCATGCCTTAACTCGCTATACTTGTGGATCTTGGTTGTATATAGGTTGACTGCAAATTTCGGTTGAGCGAACAAGCAATATCGATATTGTAGACTCTTCCACATTTTTTTTCTCGCATCACGATGTCAGGTCGATTGGCCCGGATGTAATGATCCGTTTGGATAGTAACATCCCAATATAAAATATAATCTTCGCTTTCTAAAACGGACATTGGAATGCATCCATAGAAGGGCATCCATTCTTTTAAAAGCCCTAGGTTTAGGGCGAGTTGTTGATGTATAATGCCTGTTACATCATTGTGTCTGTGTGTATATTCTCTCTGAGCCATTACGCGACAGCCATCAATAATGTGCTCGATGGATTCGTTGGTATCTCCACATAATCGGCACCGGTTAACCACGACTTGATGTAACACGTGTTTGCGATAATACCTGGTGCTGACAACCTTGTCCTGTATTGCAATGACGAATCCTTCCGTCTCTGGATACATAACACCCTTTCTCAGCCAAAAATTAGATGTCTCAATATCCACTTCATTTTGATTTAACGTGTTGGGGTGCTCGCCATGGATGGCTTTCTGCCTCCATAGTATTTCTAATTCCTCTATGGTTTCTGCTCTGATAGTCAAGGCCCCATCTGAGGACAAATTTAAGGGCGTTTAGTCAAGATCCGTTTGACAGATGGTACTGTAAAGCGCAACATTTCGTTTGCTGTTAAAAAAGTCTTGAAACTGTATAACTTGTGACTCACGCAGTTTTTTGACATCTACAACGCCCCTAACCCGTAAATGTCGTGGTAGAACTACCCTTTCAATCGCTGAATTTCTGTGATGCATTCGGTGCTTCGTCATTTCTACGCGAACAATTCTATTTAACTTTTCAAGGTCGGTGTTAGACCATTTTATGAGGCCGAAGGAGTACGTGAGGAAAGGAATGGCATAAGTCTTGATCGCCCTGATTTTGTTTGCCGAGTTGAGAAAACTCTTCATAATCAATCTGAGTCTCGTAGTGAAGGCAGTCGTTAGGCTTGTCTTAACTATCGTATATGTTGAATACCCTTGTATACCCTATTATTATTATTATTATTATTATTATTATTATTATTATTATTATTATTTGAAACTAAGAATACTATACTCACAGCATCACTTACAATTTTGTCATATTGATATATAAGTAATTCCCTACCCTGGTATTTTAAGTAGAACATTCGTTCGGTTTTTGTTTATTAAGGACTACCATTTTACTGGTTCCAATGTTTAAGGGTTGTTAAAAGATCCCTTAAAATTAATTCAAAGACTTATTTTTACTATGCTTCCTTCATCTGCTTATTTAAAAGTGATTTAAAACCGATAGCAGTTGGATAAAAATTCTCTAGTGATTTTTGTCACTAAAAAAATGATGATTTCTACACTTAGATGCTTAAGGTTTATGAAAACACCCCCATAACAAGTGCTCGTCGAAAAACTAACCATTTTTCTTACTTTTTTCTTTTGAATTTTTGTTCTGCAGGTTCGAAAATACAAAAAAAAAATTTTTAATTTGTTTGCTTTCGAAAATCTAGTTGCCTAAATTGTCAAGTTTTTGGTCATCACCCTTCACCAATTTAAAATAAGGCACTGACTATTACATATAACGGAATGGTTCGTAACGTTAGCCCCGAATGGGCTATAAAAATGGGTTTGGCATGCGGAAAATACCGTAGCTGTAAACAGTTCGAATGTACTATTCTATTTAATACATTTTAACTATTTGAAATCCGCAATTTCACATCCCGGTAAGAAGCCTTGCATTAAAAAGTATTAGAAAATTTGAATCCCTAAGAACGCCGTTTCTGTCCTTAGTTTTTAAATTCTCATTAGGGGGCGAAAATTATAAGATTTCAATCCCTTTTAAAGCCGATCGAAGCTGTCAGACGCAACCTCGAATACATTAAAAACACAATTTTCGTTTGAAGCATTAGAACGCGCTCTAAAAGCATGCAATTTGCCAAATCTAGTAGGATTGTATGTAAGAATACATTTCTTTATCGCCAAATGTTCGCTTTGTTCAAATGTTATCAATTGAAAAAATATAAAATGATGAAACAGAATTGAAAAAATTATTTTTCACCAGAACCTTCTGTGTGGAAATTGATCCTGACATCGTAAAATGGCCGACGCTATGTTTTAAAAAGCTTTTTGCCTGATTATTATTCGAAAAACAGTAAATAAATTTAGCAATATTTGCTCAATTAAAAGGGATTAAAATTTGTTTAATTGCTGGTTGCTTTGTGGTATTCAGCAAAATATTGTCAGGGCTAGGTACAGAAAGGGATTCAATTTGAGAGCTAACTTCAACTGCCGTGGATATTCAAAACGGGAGGACAAAAACGGGATCCAGAAGTATTCAATATTTCTCACGTTACCACTGAATGAATGAAATTTTTCAATACTTTTAAATGCAAGCCTTTTTGCCGGGATGTTTCATTGCACACAAAAAAAAACTAAAGTTAAATTTTGTTGCATGCAAAATTTCCCGCTGTTAAAGTTTATATGCTATTTGGCGAAATTTTATCGTACGATGGAATAAAAGCTGTTGTCTGCTATGGCGTCTTTAGCAGCAATGGGAAAATGGCAGAGTATGAGTGAGTTCGAACTATAAATTGGGAGATCAGATATAAAACAACACAGAAGAAACAAAAGTTAAAATTTTATGCAGGAAAGACTTGCAACGGTTAAAAATTCAACATATTTCGGCGAAAGTTTTATCGAGGTTAGGAAAATAATTCTGAACTCGTCGACTGCGTCACGCTGAAGTGAGAAAATTTCGGTAAAAACTTGTAGAATCAACAACAGAAAACATGAAAAAAAATTTTCTTACTAATATCCTCCGAAATTAATTACACTATTGTATATGAATTATAACTTATTTAATACCCTTTAGCAACAAGCGCAAAGAGCAACTGACCGATGGGAATCCCCATTTCTCTCAAATTTCTCCAGGCTCGGTTAAAAATCGAAAATGCGATTCATGTAAAGTTTATCTGGCAAGGTTAATTTTTGTTGCGGTGAAAACTTCACGTGGAAGAATTCCGATCGTTTCAATTGTAAAGAAGTTTCGCTTACAAATTTTAAACTTGAAAATAAAATTATATCATTTTAAAAACTTCAAAATTGGAAAAAGTTAATTCTTGAAATTATACGCTGGTATTTGGTGGAATGATGGTTTTAATTACACGGGTTTAGTAAGCCTATTTTCTCCTACAATACTCTATGTCCAATTTAGTTTTACTTTAATCGGTATAAAAATAAATCCGATTAAATTTGAGCCAATTTCATCCAATAACGTATCCCTTACCATATTTTTCCACATTCATGTCGATATATTTTTTCAAGGAAACTCAACATGATAATTTCAATGCACATATAACTTCAGAGGTTACTTCAAAATTCGAAAATAAACATTTGTTTTGTTTTTATTTTTAAATAAAGAGTTTTATATAATTTTCAAGTGTCTCAGAGTTCTTATGTCGTCCGGAAACAAAACAGTTTGTCATTAATTTCATGATTCAGGAGTTTAATTTTTCCATTTGAGTTGATTATAATTTGAAAATTATTGAATATACTGTAAGATGAATAAATTTAATTACATGTAATGTGTCTATATTTGAACAAAATAACCGATTGACAATCTGCTAAACTTGTATCCGATAACAGAAAAATTATTTCTATTGAGTGAAGTTACTTGTAAGTAATTGAAAAAGTGGTCTTTTTTAAACGCGACTTCCGATCTCTATTTTAAGAGAAAATTGTTCAAACAAACTGTTTAAGCAATTTATGAAAACACCTAATTACTATATGATAATTAGCGGCAAAAACTCGCAAAAGCCATTTTTCACGTATGGCTTTTTTGGACCCCATAAAACAGACTTATGGGAATTATTTAAAAAAAGTTATAATTCATTCGTATTCTATAACTAATGGTGGAAAGAAATGTTGAGTTTCAACTCAATTTAGCTAATATTAACGATACTGAAAAAAATATACAGAAACGTATTAATTTCTTACGGGATATACGTGTTCTTCTGGGAAGTACTGTAAACAGTGTATTTCGTGGGACTTAAAAAACCTCTAAATATCATTTAAAAAAACATAGATTAATTTTCGTGGAGAATCAGACAAATCTGTGGGCGACATGCATGAAAATTCGAAAAAAAGTTTATATCACTCTAATGTTTAGCGAAATATCGGGGATAAAAGCAGATGGAAGCTGATAAACTCTGATGTGCCGATCATTTTCCAATTAAATGTTATTGCGTCAAAACCAACGAAAATAAAGCTTTTAACTAACAGATTTGAAAGAAAATTTGTTATAAGTTTTACGATGGTTATAACCATTTCTAAAAAACATATATCTTTTCTAGGGCTTATATTAATTACACATTAATGGTCAGAATATCTAAAAAAAAAGTATCCTCCGTTATTGATGAAATGCATATTGAAAGAAAGCTTAAATAAAATATCTAATTGTAACACTCGAGAAATCTGAATTCAAAACCTAACCTGGTAGCTTCAAATCGCTTCAGGGTTTTGCTTTTTTTAAATTTAATTTCCAAACGAAGATTCTTTGAAATTTACAATGAATATTTGATTTCAATTATGAAACCTCGCATTCTGTTCTTTGAAGTTTAGAAACTAGAAATTCTAGTTTTTCTTTTACGATTTATTTCATCAAAATCTAAGAATATATGCTTAAGATATTGTAACTTTAAAATTCCTAAAAATATACACGTAGAGAAATTTCAAGAGATTAATTCACGGAAGCGCGTTATTTTAGAGCTGCAATTTTTACGTGATTTTATATCTCGAGCTTTGCGTTATAAAAGCGTAGAATTCGATACCTGTGGACTAAGGGACGTGTCCTAATGCCTGAAACTTCGAGACCTATCCTTTAAATGCAAGGGCTCCGAGATCTTCGTTCTCGCGCCAAAGCGAGAAAAAAAATAAAATGAAGAAGTTATTACTTTTTTTATTCCACCATTAAGCCATTTCCCTTTTGCGGTAGGCGTGACTCACGCAGTGAGGAAGGGGTTATAGATTTTTATATTGACATACAATTCTCGTATTATTTATTTGAATAACACGTTCGTTCCGAAAAACTGCTCCGACCCAGGTTGCTGATCAATCTTTCTAGCAATCACCCAAGTGAAGATCCACACAAAGTCGTCATGTGAGATTCCCCACTGGATCCGTTAGTATCCAAGGTCTTTTGTCTTTCTGTCCTGGCATACTTATCTAGCTTATTTCACGTCCTTGCATTTTTTCATTCAAGCTTTCGTGTTTCTGTGGCTTCTTATGTCTCTTCTAATATTCTAACCATTCTTTCCGCCGTCTGCCTCTGGGCACGCTGCGATTTACTTTACCTTCATAGATTTTTTTGGTTAGTCGTTAATTTGGCATTCTCTCAACATGCCCGAATCATCTCAACTGATTATTTTCCCATGTGTTAATTTTACTCTTATATTTTCCTTGATAGGTCCATGTCTCGCTACCGTAGTACAGTCGGTACATATATAGAAGTCACGCCTACCCCGAAAGGGAAATGGCTTAAGGGTGTAATAATAATAATAATGTATTGCCATTTTAGCTTTATTTGATATACTTCTACTTCTGATAAGAGTCACTGCTCTACCAATAACCCTTTTACCTTTGTTCACGCGTCTATCTAAGTCTTCATCTATCTTTCCGTCCCTAGTGAATAAGCTACCAAGGTATACGAATTTATCAACTTGTTCAATTCTCTCATCATTTAATACAATGTTGCATATTGTTTTCTCACCCTTTTCTTTGAGCCGTGAATTAATCTCTTGAAATTTCTCTCCATGTAGAAAGGACAATTTTTTGGAATAGTTATAACCATCGTAAAGTTTGTCAACATTCCTTTTAAATTTGTTAGTTAAAATCTTTATTTTCTTAAGTCTTGACGCAATAAAATTTCATTGAAAAATGGGTGTACTAAAGTGTATACTAAATTCCATTCTCTATCTCTCAGTAACCATGCAGTATGTTGGTTTATGGTTTTGCACCTACAATATAGTTAACAAATGCATTTAGAGGACAGTCATATCAAATGGAATACCACACCTGTATTAATTAGATCGAATAATACCACATTTTGAAGACAAATTTTGAACTTGTTTCGGTGAATACAGAAGGTTTCGGAAAACTTTTTAGACAAAAGATGTATATCCAATAAAAATATGAATTTTTGATTCTTAACACTTTTCCTCTAGGATAGATAGTTTCTGAGAAAATTGCTATTGAAACGTCTCGTTTAGGGCGGGGATCCCCGCAACCTATGTGCCTGTTGACAAAATTAATGAAGCTCACACCGTTTCCGATACATTTTAGCATTTAGATGGCCAATACTGCACTAAAATCTGTAACACTACATCAAAATTTATCACTAGTTTTCTCGGAAAATATCACTTATGGAAAAAAGTTCGTGCAATACAAAATATGTGTCTCGATGAGATGTACTACTTTTAATTGAAACATTTTCCGAACTTTGCCATGAAAATGGAATTTGCGCCAATTTTTACTATCATATTCGTAATCAGAGCGTCAAAATACATGAGTGTAGTGAACTAAAAAAGGAGGTGAGCGCTATTCGAGGAAGTTCATTCAATAATAATAACTTCGACATATTTTTTTTATTAAACCGGGAAAATATATGTCGCTTCATTTGCTTTGAAAAATCCATATCTCATGGGCCAGCGAGGACGTGATAGGAAATGACTCAGTAGGGGAATATTTCGTATTTAGCGACTATAGTAACAAAACAAATATGTCCGCTTAGCGGGCACATTCTCATCGCGCGCGGCTCGTTTCGCTCGCAATTTTGAGCGCGTCTAAGATGCCCGACGCACGGAAAAAATTTATCCGTAAAAAAAGTCACGAACTTGTAGCTAGGTCTCGGATACGGGATAAAAAAATCAAACATTAAATCCTTATTTTTATGAAAAATGTATGGATAAATTTAGAATTTTTTACGAACAGTTCGAATTGACTACGAACAGTTCCTGAAAAATTTAGATTTGAATATAAAAAGAGACAAATTTAATTTGTGCGATTTAATTTATATTTATAAATTCGCACAACTCTAAGGATTTGAAACCTCGAACTCGACAGTCTCTAAACATAAACCATGAGTGCGTATACACGTGCAGCTATCGAGGATGAACTATCTAGGTATAATAAAAATTCTAGCCACTTATCCGAGGAATTCAATCCATATATACGCGTGCACATACGCACCGAGCGGGAGGGTGAGTCTGTGCGGGCCACGTAAAGACGAACCTACGTCCTAGTTCCCAGATTTGTCGGGCAAGCTTGTGAGTGCTGTGTGAAACTTTTCTCAATCACTCATAATATTTTTGTAATTATTTACGGAAAAAAGTGATGAGCGGTTTTAGACTTGTCATATCGAATTCGTCAATTCTTTCTCAAAATTCGCAGATTATATACGAAATTACATCAATGTACAATGAATTTTTCTCATGTCAGAGACCTACCTAGCTACTAGTTTGTTACTTTTCTACGTATAGATCTTTTCCGTGCGGTTGAATCTCGCGCTGAGCATTCTATTTTCTCGTAACTTTCGTCGTTTTTCCACATATTTTTATTTTATTTTTTTATTTTCAATATTATTATTCACGAATAAAACAAAAAGTGCGCGTCCTATCAAGAATTGATTCTTAACGAAATTGTAGATCTTTTTTGGGATAAAATTTTTTGTTAATTCATATTTTTTCCTGTTCTACATAGTTTGACTACAAAATGGAATTTTTTATTTTTCATAATTTTTTGTGCAATCAAAATTTGAATTTTAGATTTTTCAAGAAAATTCAAAAATTTGTTATGATAATATTGTAGGGCTTTCCAAAACAAATGTTTTTCCTCTTTTGACTTTTTTTCATATCGGGCGTTTTTTGGCTGAAAATTTTGATTTTCAGTTGATAAAAATATTTCTAAAATGCGATAACTCTGAGAATTTTCTTTTTGTCGAAAAAATTCATTAGAATAAATTGTTGGTTCATTTTATTACTATAAATATCCGTACATGGAATATTGGTTATCGAACTTGTCCTTTCTTTTAGGACCTAAAAAGAGTGTGTCAACGAAGAATTTTATCCGTTCATTTTTTCAAGAGTTATCGTGTTTACGGACAGACAGATAGACGCCATCGTAAAAACTTGATTTTCGGATTCAGAGAGTCTCAAAACGTGGAGATCCGTTGAAAAACTGTGATGTCAAATTTCCGACAATTCTAATACTTTCTTAATCATAAATGATGAGAATGTACAAATTTTATCACCTATTTTTCACCTATTTTAAAATAAATTCACATTTTTAACGAATATGTGAACTGCCATGACCACTTAACTAGACCCAAAATTTTGGCATTATTTTGGTTAGTGAAAAATATAGTTTTTTTTAATCTCTACTAAATAACACAAACTTGGAATTTATATTTGACCTTCATTTTTTAAGGTAAACATTTATTTTCAAAATTAAAAGAGCCATTAAAAGAGTTACATATTGCCCAATGGCAACTATACTCTCAAAAAATACTAATCGCTTATTTTCAAAAATAAAAAATAAAGATCCCACTTTCTAATCTTAAAGATTTTAAAGAGTTTGAGCCTAACCTTTCCTGATAGATAAAACTTGAAAAAATAAGCCTTTTTCAAATAAAAAAGTTTATTTTTTCAAAAAAATGATTATGATTAATGAAATCTTGATTAGACTTGTCCCAATGAGATCTTGTTTTTCACATAAACTATTATGCAGTAGCAAAACATTTTTTCCTAAGTTTGACTTAGAGGAAACTTTTGATTTTAATGACCCATAGAAGAATGGATTGTATTTTCTATAGATCGCACAAGTAATTTTGGAAATGTTAAAGATTAAAGTAAACTGCAACCGCGTTTATACCTGCTCTCACTTACATCCTCTCGCGCTTATATCCCTGTCATAGCTCTCACTTATATCCGCTTGGAATCCACCACCTAACAGTACCACGTGACAAATATGCCAATCAGCGCGCAGCGCGGCAATTTTCCCTCCGCTGACTGCATTGCTGGGATTCCTTCCTGGGAGGACATAAGTGAATGCTTACGTTCTCGGACGATGGATATAAACGCGGCTTCAGTGTATGTCAAATATGTCATCACTTTACAATTCTTCAATTGTTTGCAAAATTCTTAAAATTAACCAAACTTAGTCAAATATTGAATTCAGAATTTTCAAATGGCGAAAAAAAAAGTTTCAGCTTTGATAGAATATTGTAACAATCCTCAATTGTATAAAAAATTACAAAATAACTTCAATAAAACATACAAGGTATGAGCAAGAGTAAGAATTTACTATATCTCCGCCCCAAAATATTACGTAAGCTTTTATGGATCCCCCCCCCCCATTTTTCTCTGAAAAAAGATGATCTTAAATGAAAGAAAAAGACACTATTACTATTGTACTTAGGGCCATTCAATATTTATACGATTCCTACCTTACCGATAACAATTTCGACAAAAACTCATGCACTCACGAATTGAGACAACATTTTAAAAATTTGGAAAATTAATTAAAACGTACTAACGAACGTTGCTTGGTCCTAAAGTTCTAGAAATACAAAAAAAGTTGCCAACAAATTTTCCAAGATCAAATTTGGTTTGTAGTTCCAGAAATATGGGACCACAAAAATGATCCTTAGTGCCTTTTAAATAATTTCCCAAATTTTCAACTACATATCTCA
Source organism: Belonocnema kinseyi (assembly GCF_010883055.1). Classification (NCBI taxonomy): domain Eukaryota; kingdom Metazoa; phylum Arthropoda; class Insecta; order Hymenoptera; family Cynipidae; genus Belonocnema; species Belonocnema kinseyi. The sequence goes on from NC_046659.1 coordinate 65,465,483, forward strand.
ATTCGTGTGGAAGCTTGGGGCAGTTCCTTAAATCTCGATAAAAGGGTCTTATGGGGCCTTTTATCCTAATTATACTTCTCACCTTAAAATACCATATTTTTAAAAATGTGTCTTTTCCACGTGCGATTTAAACGGGAAACTTCAGGGGGTTGAAAACACCTGTTAATATTAGCCGATTACAAACAAAAAAGTTTTCTTGTGCCCATTAACGAATTTTTGGGAAGTTGTAAGCAAAATTCGAAGAATGATTTTTTGGATCATTTTAGTGGTCTACAGTGAATGATCTGAAGTGACCCAGTTACTTAAGTTGTTCGTCTCATATTTATTTTAGATTATTCTATCTTTTGTTAATGTTCCTAGTAAGTAATTTCCCTTTTATAGTAAAGGATGAATGTCAATCGAAATTCAAGTGATAAATTGACGTGATTGTGAGTTAATTTGATTTGACAGCGTTAAGAAGGGAGTGTTGAGGAGTATTGTCGTGTTTGAAAATGAAATACGGATACGCGCTAAAGTTGAAGGAACATAGGATAGGCCTGGTGATCGAGTGGTGGGGGTATGGAATGCGCGGCGCCTAGGGCTCGTTGGATTCCAGGGCCACACGTGCCCCCTGCTCCTGCCCCGCCGCAACCGCTGCCAATAAACTTTGCCTCTGGGTAGCTGCTTTCGACCACCATGGAACTCATTCATGAGCACTTCCTACCACGATTCCAACGAGGATGATGCAAGAACCTCAAACAAGTGCTCGATGCTTCCATCTTGTGGCATTTCGTCAAGACCGTAACCAACTTTCATGATATTGTAGTATTACTAACAAACTTTTTCAGTTTTTCTTTAAAAATTTGCCAAAATTAACCACAAGCTTCTAATTACTCTCTAAAACTACCAACTCTATATAAAAAAGCAGGCCAACTTAAATAATTATGAAAAAAAAAACATTTTCAGATTGTATATAGTAGGGAATGACCCTGGAACACGTGGTAACGTTTTTTCAAAAATTCTTTTGCTTTTACAGTTACAAATTTTTCTCTTAGGTTTACTTTTCAACCAAAGAAATTAAGGTTCAAACAAAAAGATTAATTTTCAACCAACAAGATTAATTTTTGACAAAAAAAAGATGCATTTTTAACCAAATAAATCAATTTTCAGCAAAAATTATGAGTATTTACCTAAAAAAATGATATTTCAAATCAAGAAGATTAATTTTCTATCAAAGAAGACAAATTTTCAAAGAAGTACATTACTATTTAACTAAAAAAGACACACATTTTTAACCCAGAATATAATGGTTATATTTACAGTAAAAAATATTATTTCTTAACAATAAAAAAAACTATTTTTCGACAAAATAGTTAAATTTCGAACCAAAGGAATGAATTTTCAACCACATGAATATTATTATTCTACCACAAAAGATGAATTTCCAACAAAATAGTTATATTTTTTAGGACAGAAATGAATTTTCAACTAAAATAATAAGGGCAAATGATATTTTAAACCAACAAGATTGATTTTCCGCCAAAGAAGGCGACTTTTCAATCAAATACATGAATATTTAAAAAAAAAGATAAATTTTCAACCCAAAATGGAAGATAAGTTATAAACACAGTTAAAAATATTAATTTTTAAACATCAAAATGAATTTTCAACAAAAAAGTTTAATTTTTATCCAAATGAATTAATTGTGAACCAAAAAAAAAATGAATTTTTCACCATATCAAGATTAATATCCTACCACAAAAGAGAAATTTTCAAAAAAGATTTAAATTTGTAACCACAGAAATGAATTTGTGAGTAAATAAAGGATAATATAACCAAACAAAAATATTTTGAACCAAGAAGAATAATTTTCTACCTAAGACGATGAATTTTCAACTAAAAAAGATACATTTTTAACCCATAACGAAATAATTATATTCACAGTTAAAACATAATTTTTAACCATACAAAAGCGAGCTTTCAAAAAAAATAAGAATACATAACAAGCAAAAAAATGATATTTTAAATCTACAAGATTAATTTTCTACCAAAGAAGACGAATTTTAAAAGAAATACAAGAATATTTAACTAAAAAATATTTGTTTCTAACCGGAAATAGAAGAGTTATATCTACCATTAAAAGGTTCATTTTTTAAATATAAAAAAGGAATTTTCAACAAAATAGTTAAATTTGAAACTAAAAAAAATGGTTTTTGAATTAAAATGGTGAATAATAAACAACAAAAAATCAATTTTTAACAAAGTAGTTCTATTTTCAACTAAGTGGTTGAACTTTTAACAAAAAGTATTTTCAACAAAACAGTTGAATATGCTCGATCAAAAAAGATTACTTTTCAACCAAGTATATTTCAATTTTTTGCCAACAAATATCCAATTTGTATGATAACAGGAGAATTTTTAAACCAAAAGGACGAATTTTCAACCAAAGGAGATTTTTCCGGCAACAATGAAAAAATGTGTCATCCAAATAATGTGGAATTTTCATGCCACAGACAAATTTTCAACAAGACAGGGAAATTTCTAAACCGAAAATATGTATTTTTAACAAAGCAAGTTACTTTCGTTTTCGGACATGAAAAATCACCCAAGAATACTGAATATATTTCCTAGAGGTTTAATGACGTCTCAGTTGAAAGTCCCATAAGGATTTTTGGCGCAGATCAAAGACATTAAGTTATTAAAACTTTTTTTTATAAAATTTCGATAAATATTAATCTAAGATAAAAATGTTACATATAAAAGTTGTCCAAAATTTCGTGAAAAAATCTTGATAATAGCTATAAAGAAAGTGTTAATATTAAAAATTAAATTATTTTAAAAAATCTGAAATGGCGGCTGTTTAGATAATAAACTCTAAATTTAACCATTTTTCAACGGAGGTATCTCAAACTTGGCAATCTTTAATTTTTTCAAAACTTGCAGTGTCACGCATTATTGCACAGTTTAAACAAATCAATTTGCTGCTCATGTATACCCCGGCGGAAAAGTTATATATAGTGTGAAATATTATATATAATATTCACTTGTTTTTTACCATTTTTACATATAAACAATTGAAAATTTTATATACTATTTCACACTATGCATAAACTATATATAATTTTTCCGCCTGGGAAGTTTGAGAGTTTTTTCTTGAAAAATTTTGAACCTAATGATTTTGTTGTAATCTAAGTAACCGCAATTGTTTATTTTGTCAACATTTTTAATTTTTAATGGGAGCACTTACTTTGCAGCTATTGACAAGATTTGATTACGAAGTTTGGGTCCCTTATTTAGTTGAAAACTTTTGTTGGAAATTTGTATTTTTACTTTACACTGAATTTTTCTGGGCATGAAAGAAGGTTACAGTCTTCGATTTATGTAAAATAAATCGAAAAAATTGAGAAAGTTATTTTAATTTTTCATGCTTTAATCTTTACCCTAATGTTAATGATATGGAAAACTGCAGGGCAGTGGGATAGGGGTAAGTTTTAACGGATTTGGTTAAAATGTTAAGTGCATCATTGTTTTGGCTATTGGCCCCTGGGAGTAAATGAATTTTAGGTTCGAAAAATAATTTTGTAAATGTTTATAAATTCAAAGAAACTATTAAAGCCCTGGTCCACGGCCTATAAAAGCTAAAAAAAAATTAATTTTTTTGTTTTTATAAATGGCAAATGAGTTACCTACGTAAAATCAATAAGTATGCTAATAAAATTATAGTAGTCATCAGTGAAAATAACTTTACACTAACTTTACTCAGAATACTATTCTAAAATATGGAAAACCTTCTTCTAAATGGGTTGAAATCTTATAATATACTTTTTTTACACATATCAGATATTTTTGGCCTTAAATGAAGTAACGAGATAATTCTAAAAGAATGTGGTGCAGAAGAGACGCTACTAGACACACGGGAAAGAAATCGGTTAAGATGGTTCAGACATGTTGAGAGAATGCCAAATGTACGACTAATGAAACAAGTGTATCAAGGTAAACTAATGGCAGCGTGTCCAGAGGTAGACCGGGGAAAGAATGGTTAGAATGTGTGAATGAGACCCTAGTTAGAAGAGACATAAGAAGTCACAGAAACACGAGAGCCTGCATGAAAAAATGCATGGATATAAAAGAAGCTAGAGAAGCATGCCAGGCCAGGAAAGTATGGCGGCAAATAGTTAATAAAAAGAGTGTCAGTAGAGTAAATGATGCCTGAAACAAAAGACCTTGGCCACTAATGGGCCCAAGTAAGGAACCTTATATAACGACTTCGTGAGGTTCTTCGCTTGGGGTGATTGCTAGAGAGATTGATCAGCAACCTGGGTTGGAGCAGTGTTGCGGAACGAACGTGTTATTTACTTAAATAGCACGAGAATTCTGGATCAATCTGAAAAATCTCTATCCCTTCCACACACTACTCCTTTCCCCTACCGAGTGAGTCACGCCTACCCCGAAAGGGAAATGGCTTAATGGTGTAATAATAATAATTAAAAAAAATGATTAAAAATGACCTTACACAAGTCAAAAAGGGTACCAGTGATAGAAAAATACCTATAAAATTTTAAAAGCTTTGTCTAACAAAAATATTCTAAAAATTAATAATAACTAAAGAGTAATATTACCTAATATGAATAATACAAACTGATGCAAACTATAGCCCCAGCCCCATTTTCCGACATGGCAATAAAACAGTTATGCACTTTTCGGAAAAAGACGATATTTAACCAAAAATGGTATTGAACTCAAACTATCTTTAAGTTATTTTTAAAGGCTATGAAATATTTAAACCGTATTTTTTATATTCCCCTAGGACTTTTTGATGAGGAATTAGGTGAAAACTGCAGTGAAAGAAGCAAAATAACGTTCTAAGGGATAGTTTTAAAATTGTAAGGGTATTTTTCTATCACAGGCACACATTCAAACCTTTATAAGGTATTTTTTAAATATTCAAGGTCGAAAATATCTAAGGTATGTGAAAAAAGCACTTTATAAATTTGCAACCCCCTGGAGATGGTGGTTATTCCCCCTTCTAATGATAGGATTCTGAATGAACTTAGGGTAACACTATTTTTCGTGATTCCTACTATCACTTTATTGTCATACTAATTGGTTTTACGTATAATGAAATTTTATTTTTTAAGATAGGTTTTAGGTTCATAAGGTGTGATTTTCTAACGATAAGGATGCTTTAGAACAAAGTTTCGTTAATTATTTCTTTCTTTCCACTATTTTCATAATTTATTTTTATATTGGATACAAGTTGAGGAAACGATTTCGAACCATACAAAACTCTTTGTCGGTAGGTATAAAATCGAAAATTTAGCGCGCATTTTCCATAGTTAGATTAACTGTTTTTGTGTTTTCATATAAAATATCAACTTCGGATGACAGGACAAAGCAAATGTGGGACAGACTTTGAAGGGATTTTTAAAATCCTAAACTCTAAAATTTTTACCCATATTTTTGGAAATTATCTTTCGCTTGGGGTGATTGCTAGAGAGATTGATCAGCAGCCTGGGTCTGAGCAGTGTTGCGGAACGAACGTGTTATTTACTTAAATAGCACGAGAATTCTTGATCAATTTAAAAATCTCTATCCCTTCCACACACTACTCCTTTCCCCTACCGAGTGAGTCATGCCTACCCAGAAAGGGAAATGGCTTAATGGTGTAATAACAATCAT
>NC_046659.1:65471240-65475447 GCF_010883055.1 Belonocnema kinseyi
TGATGGAATTTTTCTGAGGTCAGATTCGGATTCAGCGCAGCAAAAACCTTCGGGTATAGTAGGTCTGGTCTCTGGTTCTGGGAATTGTTGGCCTGTGTAATTCATCTTTTTTGTTTGAAATTCATCTATTCCACTTTAGCGTTATCATTCTAATTGAAAATTCATCAATTTGTTGAAAAATTTGTTTTCTTTTTTGTGAAAAATTAATTTTGTTAATTGAAAATGTAAATTTTCAATTTTTGGTTGGAAACTGATCTTTTTTAATTAAAAATTGAATTATTTGGTTAATAATTGATATCTTTTATTTGAAAATTCTACAATTTCTTTCTTGTAATTTGAAAGTAAACTTAAAATTTTGGTGCAAAATAAGGCATAAGAAACCTTTAATTTTGTATATTATTTTTAACTCAGTTTTATAACTTTATAAGGTACAATATTTTTTCTGACGCCCCCTCAACAATTAAGAAAACCAATTGTGGAATTTTTCATATATTTAAAAAAATCTTAATTTCCATACTGAACTTTAGGACGAAATATCTTAATGAAATTACATATTATATAAAAAAGACATTTTTAACTGTAAACTCATTCTTAGAACTGAAAAGCCACCTCCTACAACAAGTAAAAATTCATTTTTGAGATCCTTGCCATTTATGAGGATAATTCTTTACTGAAATCACTAAACTACCCTAAGACATAATATACATAATAATTGAACATTTCCTGTCTTTAGAGTTTAGTTTAGTGCCACGAGTGACTCTGATAGTGCAGATTCCAAACTTATTGCACTCCGCTGGTAATGGGTCGCCCCGTGGACATAGGAAACACGGGACTAGGCATGCCATTCTAACTTTGCGAGCGGGGTTAGATCCACGGGAGGGGGAGAATTACAAGAGTGGGGAGAGCCGCCATCTTACGATGTACCACTTGATTATGGGCACGAGCATTTTTGCCGACAAACTGTGCATTAAAATATAAACATGTGGGCGCTGCCATGTTTGTCGCGGCACATGAAAAGATGGCAGACCACCCCCCTCATTGCATCAACCTCGCAATGACATGCCTAGTCCCGTGTTTCCTATCTCCATGGGTCGCCCATAGAATTTCTAATTTTAAATCAATGTAAGGGCATAGTTTCAAAATTTAAGAAGAATTTTTCTTCGTAATTATAAATAAGTAAGTGCGTGAAAATTCTTAACATCCACCTGTCCCCAAATACAAATTTAAGTTGATTAATTGCAAAATATTATCAACAACATTTTTTATATATGTGAGATACACAGATAAGACTTATATTGGTTAGAAAAAGATGATGATGATGATGATTATTATTATTATTATTAAACTTTTACTCGGGTAAACCCGGTGATACATCATAACCACGGACTAAGTCAAGTGAATGATGAGATTAGAATGTTATAACTCAATTCAAATAATTTAATACGATGGTTGAAACCTCCTGCGATGATGTTGTAGGTGTACAATTACGAGCGGCGACGAGCTTTGGAGGTGACAACAGTCACCTCTGGATGCTTTCTTAGAGCTACCATCTGCCACTCCACGAGTTTCTAGTCGCTCGCTTCCTGATGATAAAAAAAGTTTCTTACAATGCGACAGGTGTTTAATAAAACCGCCTTCTGAGCTGCTGCCGATACCCTACTGACTCCTAAATGTTCAAGATGTTCAGTGCATCTTGCGTGCACATTGCCTGTAGCCGAAATCACAATGGGATGAATGGATGCATGATTCACATTCCTCCATACGGTCTTTACTTCATGCCTTAACTCGCTATACTTGTGGATCTTGGTTGTATAGGTTGACTGCAAATTTCGGTTAAGCGGACAAGCAATGTGGATGATGTAGACTCTTCCACCTTTTTTTTTCTCGCATCACGATGTCAGGTCGATTGGCCCGGATCTAATGATCCGTTTGGATAGCAACATCCCAATATAAGATGTAATCTTCGCTTTCTAAAACGGGCATTGGAATGTATCTATAGAAGGACAGCCATTCTTTTAAGAGTCCTGGGTTTAGGGCAAGTTGTTGATTTATAATGCCCGCTACATCATTGTGTCTGTGCGTATATTCTCTCTGAGCCATTACGCGACAGCCATCAATAATGTGCTCGATGGATTCGTTGGTATCTCCACATAATCGGCACCGGTCAACCACGTCTTGATGTAACACGTGTTTGCGATAATTCCTGGTGCTGACAGCCTTGTCCTGTTTTGCAATGACGAATCCTTCCGTCTCTGGATACAGAACACCCTTTCTTAGCCAAATATTAGATGCCTCACTATCCACTTCACTTTGATCTAACGTGTTGGGGTAATCGCCATGGATGGCTTTCAGCCTCCATTGTATTTCTAAGTCCTCTATGGTTTCTGCCCTGATATTCAAGGCCCCATCTGAGGACAAGTTTAAGGGCGTGTATTCAAGATCCGCTTGACAGATGGGCCTGTAAAGCGAAACACTTCGTTTGCTGTTAAAATAGTCTCGCAACTGTATAACTTGTGACTCACACAGTTTTTTGACATCTACAACGCTCCTACCCCCTAAATGTTGTGGTAGAACTACCCTTTCCATCGCTGAATTTCTGTGGTGCATTCGGTGCTTCGTCATTTCTACGGGAACAATTCTGTTTAACTTTTCAAGGTCGGTTTTAAACCATTTTATGAGCCCGAAGGAGTACGCGAGGACAGGGATGGCATATGTGTTGAGCGCCCTGATTTTGTTTGCTGAGTTGAGAAAACTCTTCATAATTAATGTGAGTCTCGTAGTAAAGGCAGTCATTAGGCTTGTTTTAACTATCGTATGTTGAATACCCTTAGATTCAACAATACCCAGATATTTATATGATTCGCCTGCAGCCATTGCCTCGATGTTATTTTCGAACTCGTTCTCTAACTCTGCGGTCCCTAATTTCCCTCTGATTAAATGCACTGTTCTGCATTTATCTAGTCCGAACTCCATGTGGATATCATTGGAAAACTGCTTTGTTACATCAATCACTTGCTGCAGTTTCTGGCCTGAACTAGCGTACAGCTTCAGGTCATCCATGTAAAGAAGATGGGTCACTTGATGACCATCCTCATTATCATGAATTCTGAACCCATGAGACATGCTGGTTAGTGTTTTGCTCAATGGATTCAATGCTAAACAGAACCATAGTGCACTGAAGGAGTCTCCTTGAAATATACCCGTCGTAAAGCGTATTGATCCAGTTATCCTTGGTTGTCCATGATCAAAATACTTGATTCTCGTACCCCAGAGCCTCATCGCATGGCTTAGAAAGACAATAATGCGTGGACAGATTTTGTAAAGTTTTAAGACTTCAAGCAAATAGTCATGCGGAACGGAAGGAAACGCTTGCTTGTAGTCAATGTATGTCATGTGTAAGTTCCTTTGATGCTTACGAGCTTGAGTCATGGCAACAGCGTCTATAGTGACTAGATCTTTACAGCCTCGTGAGTTTTTACAACATCCTTTTTGTTCTTCTGTAAGAATGTCATTCTTGTCACAATGAGAATATACCTTATCTGCAATGATAGCTGTAAGACATTTATAAATTGTTGGAAGACAGGCTATCGGTCGAAAGTCAGATGGTTTTTGAGCCTCTCGTTTTTTTGGTATCATATACGTAGTACCTTGGAGCATAAAACCTGGCATCAAATCTGGGTGCTCAATGATCTTCTGAAAACACCTTGCCAACGCAAGATGCACATTCGTCAGGTACTTGTACCAGAAGTTGTGCACCATGTCCGGACCTGGAACTTTTCAATTACTTGCCCTCTTCAAGACAACTGAAACATCCAAAGCTGTGAATTTTGTCAGATGCATTTCTGGGCTATGGCTTGCCCTTGCTTCCTCCAATTTGAACCACGCAGTGTCCAAATTGCATCTGTTCATTTTTCCCCAAGCGCCCGACCAGTAGTTAGTCATATCTTCCAATTGAGGGACTTCGGTGCCTTGGTGGTTATTTGGCTTTACTCTCAGTTCACGATAGAACCTTCTTTCATCTGTCTGAAAGTTTTGGTGTTGTTGCCTTCGTGCATTACTTTTCTTGTACCGACGCAGTCTGGCATTAAGAACATCAACTCTCTGTCGTTGAGAGTCTAAAATTCCATCCAATATTGCTGGTGTTACTGTCTCGATGTGCCGAGGGTGGATGATTTTAGTAACATGGTTCACCAGCTATTAATATTAT
>NC_046659.1:65475547-65480882 GCF_010883055.1 Belonocnema kinseyi
TCCGGGCAATTCAAGGTTTTCCAGATTTTTCAGGTTCTTATATGAAGAAGGGAAATAACATTGTACATTTTAAAAATAGTCAGATCTAAAAAATCATCTGGAAACTAGTGTAAGAAAGAAAATGAAGAAAATGATTTCTTACCTATATCTAAGGCTTAATTAACGTCGTCGAATTATTTTTAACATTTTATGATATTTTGATTCAAGAATTCTGAACTTCCTATTATCTTTTATCGGTACCGTATATTAGAGTAGGTAAAACGCGTATTTTCTTCAGGCGGATCTTCGAGGGCGTCCCAGTTTTGAGTAATTCTAAAAAAACAATGACCTAGCCTCAGTAGCCTACCAAAGTTGAAGTAAATCTAAAAAAAATATTTTTGTCTTGATAGGTCAAGAGTTATGACTGGAAAAAAACTTTTTTTGGGTATTTTGGTAATTAGTATGTCTTTTAGGGTTACTAGCAATTGCGCTTACTTTAATTAAAATATAGACAAAATATCGTAAAATTAACAGGTTCCAAAGTACAGATACAATCTACAGAATTGGGTGTTTAGTCTCTTTTTTGAAAAAATAGGGGTTACTTGAAGAGTCATAAACTCGGTGTCTATTGGCGATTGAAGTTCGTTTTATTTTTGAACTTTTTTATAAGGTTTTCTAGTTCAATTTAGCTGTTAACATTCTTATCTAAAACGCAATGGGGCAGACAGGTCTACGCAAATAAATTTTTGGAACTTTTTCCCAAATATTTCCAGGGCATGTCTTAGTCATTTTAGCACTTTATCTACATAATATGGTGAAAAAGTTGCAGATACCTGGAATAATTCTTACTAAATATAGAATAAAATTGTATTTCTTCATGATAAATCATTCGAAAAAAATAAATGTTAAATACTTCTTCAAGATCTAACTTAAAGTAACTTAAGTACCAATTTCTTCCAAGGTGGAAGCGTGCATTCCATTTTGCAGAAATTAAATTATCTTACAATTACTATAAGTGAGTGCTCATAATGAGACAACGGTACTTATGATTTATAACAGTAATCATTGCTGAACCCGGCTAATTTAATCAGCGCTAAACAATTTACGATTATAAATTGAATAATAAGTCTTATTTACATATGGACTTCCCACACATACAAATGATAAAAACCTAAATGCCGTATTAATATGGCAATACCGATGATTTGTTTACTCATATCAGTAGTTGCCTAGGTTACATGCTAATTTCTTACCTTGCATTTTCAAATGTAGCTGATAGGCTACTTCCTACGGCACCGAATCCCACACCAACGGCAAGGCCTTCTGGAATATTGTGCACCTAGATATGAAAAATTAACAAATAGAATCACTTATATAAGGCGCAATTCTAGAATACTCTTAAATAAATAACCTGAAGTAAGCAGTACTCTAATTGAGTAGTCAATTGAAAATAATTGCAGCTTTCTAACAAATTATGTTCTCTGAAAGCCAAGATTCTAGAAACTGAAATTAAAATGTCTAAGATATATTTTAAAATATTTCTTTCAAACCTTTTGATTAGTTGAGTCCTTAGTAAGTATTCAGTTATGTAATTAATTCATGATTAGTGCTATTGGAAAGATAAGTTTCTTATTTTATAACCAAGGGGCACTTTAAATAAAAAGTCGTTTATTATAAAACAGCAAAATTATTAATAGTTCATATTTCGATTAAAAATATGTAATTTTCGACTTGAAATACTTAAAAATTCAAATTATACAATATCATTTCAAAGTTTTCTAATTTTAAACATAGAGCGTTAAAATTGAAGAAGGTAAAGCTAAACGGTGCTAGGTCCAAAAGTGTGGTCCAAACTTTTTGCCATTTTTTTATGCATATTGCCCACAAATATATTTTCCATCCATGAATAATAAGCCATATGAAGTTTAACACATATTTCCAACACATATTTCGTGAATTTTATTCGGAATCGTCGGTATTAGGTGAATCGAGTTGAAACTCAACATTTTCTTCCATTGCAGATAAATTTGAAAATTACTTTATAAATATCACGCCAATGATTCTATTTTATAGAGTCTTCAAAAAACCCCATAATTAGGTCTTTACGTGATGTATAATGCAATTTTCTATTAGAACGAAAGTGTTATTTAAATAAATAACACGATAACTTTATATCAATATAAAAATCTATAACCCATTCCCTGCGTTACTCCCTTCCTCACAAGGGAGTCACGCGTGCCCCGAAAGGGAATTCGCTTAATGGTATAATAATATTGGTATAATATTTATTCTTCTGCAAATTTCAGCTTGTTTTTTTTTTCGTTTTAGTTACGTAGAAAGTATCAGGATTAATATTAATTTAAAGAAAAAGGCTCTCAATAACTACTTCTAGGTAAATTTAAATTTAATATGATTCATATAGAAAAATTTAATAATATTTCAAATATCTGTTTTATTTCAGAAAAGTATATTCACAAAAAGGAAAGAGATTCTTTAAAAATGATTCTCTCTGATGTTTATTTATTATTTATTCATAACTAAAAAGCCAAAAGGAAAGTTACAAATTTCGGAAAATCCGCAACTTTCTGTCAATTATCTAGAAGAAGATACTTATAAAGAATAATATATTGCTTGTTAACTTACATTATTTATTACCACATAAGTGAAAATTGGAGAAAAAGTTGAAAATTTCAGAAAAAAGGTACTTTCTAACATCGTTCAAGAAAATATAATTTTAAAAAATCTGCACGCCAGGTGGTAAATACTCTTCGCGCGCTGCGCGCGCGGATCGCTTCGCTCGCAAGTTTGAGCGCGCCTAGGGCGCGCAACTGTTAGTTCTCGCGCTTCGCGCTCGATTATGTATTTACCTCGTGCTACGCGTTCGGCCTTTATATTTTCGTACCTTCTTGCGCAAACATTTAAAAATTAAGACTCAAAACATCAACCATTGTAATTTTGTAATTGTGAATTCTCTTTCGTTAAAAGAGAGTTTGAGCGCACCTACGGCACGCGACTGATGGCAATCGCACTCCGCACTTGGTCTTTGCATTTCTTCCGCATTCGGGCACAGACCTTTTAAAATCAAAGGTGAATGGACCGACAACTGTAATTTTGTGGTTTTGAACACTCTTTTGTTAAAGCTCTTTCGGCTTTAAAGAACAAATTCTCATCACGTATCTCGTTCTTCGCACTCGATTTTGTCCAACATCTTATGTTTTATGAATAAAAGAAGATCTGCTCGTCCAATCGAAAAATGATTAATAATAAATTTATAGATCTTTTTAGGCGAACAACTTTTGTCTGGTAATTTAAGTTCATACCTTGTGTCGTTTTTTCAAACAAATTTAATATTTTTATTTTGAATTATATTTTTTACGACTAAAGCAAAAACTACGTGTCCTATCAAAAATTATAGCTCTTTCTTGGATGAACAATTTTTGTCTCATTATTTTTAGTAGCTTATATCGAAAAGTGATTCATTATAAATTTGTAGTTCTTTCTAGGACGCGCAATTTGAGCTCTTTGATTTTTTTGGTATCTTGCATAATTTGACCAAAAAATGGAATTTTTCATTATTTTTGGTATGATCATATTTGGAATGTTCAACTTGTCGACCAAATTAAAAAAGTTGTTATCGTAGTTATGTAGGGCTTTCAAAAAACAAAGTTTTTCTTCTATTGGCTTTTTTTCATATCATGCGTTGTTTGGCTTAAAATGTTCATTTCAGTTTGTTTTTTTGGATTTTGAGAATTCTCTAACTCTGATAATTTTCTTTTTATAGAAAAAAGTCATGGAGATAAATTGTTTAAGTTTCTGAGTACTATGAACAACCGTATATAGAACTTTTAAGTCTTGAAAAAATGTGCTTTCAAAATTTTTTTGTACGATCAAATTTGGAAATTTTAACTTTTTGACCAAGTTGAAAAGTTGTTATCATAATCTTGTAGGGCTTTCAAAAAGCAACGTTTTTCATTTCCTGACTTTTTTCATATCATGCGTTGTTTGGCTTAAAATGTTCATTTTAGTTTGTTTTTTTAGATTTTGAAAATGCTCTAACTCTGACAATTTTCTTTTTATAGAAAAAAGTCACGAGGATAAATTTTTTAAGTTTTGAAGCACTATGAACAACCGTGCATAGAATTTTTACATCTTGAAAAAATGTGGTTTCAAAATTTTTTTGTACGATCAAATTTGGAATTTTCAACTTTTTGACCAAACTGAAAAAGTTGCTATTATAATCTTGTAGAGCTTTCAAAAGGCAATGTTTTTTTTATCAGACTTTTTTTCGTATCATGCGTTGTTTGGCCTAAAATGTTCATTTTAGTTTTTTTATTTTGAAAATGCTACAACTAGTAATTTTTGATTTTTCGAAAAAAGTCATTAGGATAAACTGTTTAATTTTTTGAATACTATGAATAACATACTAAGAAATACTATTATAAAATTTTTAAAAAGTGGTCACAAAAATATTCAAAACGTGCCCACTTTTTGAATTTTTATCCAAAATGGCTGGCTAACGAACTTGACCTTTAGTTTGGGACACTAAACGAGTGAATAAAAGTGCAATCTAAAAGATTAATTTTTTCAAAAGTATTGTGTTCACAGACATACATACAGACAGACATACATACAGACATTGATTCACATTCGTAAAAACCTGTTTTTCGGATTCAGGGGGTTTCAAAACGAGAACATTTGACAAAAACTGGGAGGGGTCAAATTTTACACAAATCTAATACCTTCTCTGATGAGAATGTAATAATAATGAATTGTTTAAACAATTAGTTTTGTTGACTTGAAGTAACTACTAACTCACTCTTGTTGAGAAGAGTGCTAAAAGTAAAAAATATAAAAAAATACTGCAACTTTCTAGGATTATTTTGAAAGAGAATATTATCATAATTAATAATAAATTGCTTAAATAATTAATTATGTTAAATTTAATTGATTGTTGCCTCATTTTAACTGAAAAGTTGAAAATAAGTTGAGATATTCGGAAAAATTGGGACTGTCTATTCCAAGAGAAAAATGCTAAAAACGATAATAAATTGTCTATACAATTTTTGTCAACATCACATTATCAGTAAAAAGTAGTATTTGGTATATTAGAAACAATCTGCATAAAAAAACCCGCAAAGGTCTTAAATATCGCCAAAAACTTGCAATACCAAAATTTTCACTTACGGGGTTTTTTTCGAGACCCTATAAAACAGACTTGTGGGGGGATACTTTAATATTATTATACCATTAGGCCAAATGCCTTTCGGGATAAGCGTTACTTACTCGATTCCAGCCTCATAATAATGTCGGGGATCAAGGAATTAATGGTCTGAAGAGGGAATAGGGGGGGGGGGGG
>NC_046659.1:65480892-65526689 GCF_010883055.1 Belonocnema kinseyi
TATATCAACATAGAATTCCCCTGCAGTTTAAATAAACAACACGTTCATTCCACAACACTTCTTCGACCCAGGTCACTGATCAATCACTCTAGCAATTACTCCAGTCGAAGAGCTTCACAAATTCACCATGAAAATAGAGATGCACGCAGAGACGAGAATTTCTTTTTTTTTCAACTGTTTGCTCTCATCCGGTCCCGACTTGAATATGCAAGCAAGATCGGGCAATATTCTCGATTATATTTACATTTTGAGTTCGACATTTCGCGTAAATTGTAGAAATAAGGTCGCAGAATATGAACATTATGGAAGTTGAATCACGACGAATAAGAAGGCCGAAAAGAACCATCGTCAATTAAAACCTCATCAAAGTAATGATTGGATAGGATACTAAATCGAGTAATTAAGTGTAATAATTTTAGAACATCTAATCAGTTAATTGATAAAACAATAAGTAGACTAGAAAATTGCAAACAAATCTAAAACTCAAAAGGGGTAAAAAATATAAAGGAGCTAGTACAATTTTACATAACCACTTAAAGAAGAAGACAAATATAAATTTTTTTGGACAGAAATTAAATTTATTTTATTAACACAATTATTTTAAGTATAATAGAGTAAACTAAAATATATGCTAAATGTCCTAGTAATCGTGACGATTTCAATAAACGGTCAAACCTAATTCTAATTTGAATATATTGTTAAAAAATATGTTGAAGGTAACATTTAACAATACAAATTATTTATTTTGAGCATCTCATAGTTAAAATAAAATTGCAATACATTTAAATTAAAAAAGAAACAAGAAAATTGTCGTCACGATTACAAATTTGGGGGCGAATTGTATAACAATTTGAAAAAAAATTCCAACGCATTTTTGACCACTCATAAATCCAATCAATCAAATTTTATAGGAGAAGCACAAAACGTTTATAGAGGTAAGATTTACAACCGATTTAATAATCCTAGTGTGAAAAAATATATGGCACTGCATGAGCATTTAATAATCTAATGGCAATGACGATGAACTTAGCATCGCTTGGCTTTCCCTGGCATTATGAATAAAAATAGCACATATATCGTTTAGCAAGCACATTTTCTAATTTTAATAATAATATCTCCAATCATTAAGTATATTTTAGTACTCAAAATATGCGGAAGTATCCAATTGAAGCAAAAAATTACTTAGTCACAATTAACTGCCGTATTTATATGTCGATTTAAATAACTTAGATTTTAATGTTGTCTAAAATGCCTAAAATGTAGCCTAAAATGTTCTCAAAATATTGTAAATAGGTTGATTTTCAATTAATTTTTAACCAAAAGATGAATAAAGTGAATAAAAATTACTTTTTATGAAGAAAAAGTGACTATAGTGACTTATTCTTTGAAAAAGTTATTAGAAAGTGACTGAAAAGTAACTCAAGTGACTGTATGGCAGCTCTATTCATTTAAATGAATTGTTCGAAATTTCGAAATACTTGAATACATTTAAATGCTAAGCTTTAGGGTACACAATTTCAAAACCTTAATTTTTTCACTGAAATAAGTATAAAAAAGACAGGAAGTATGATTTTTGAAGAAATCTCAATTTGGTTAGTATCGTTTTCTATCGCTGCTTTGATTGTACAATTTTTGCCGCCGAAATTTGAAATTGCACATTTGTAAAAGTGCTTCACTTTGCATTATGAAGTATTCAGATCGAAAATTGTTAAGTTTAATATAATTTAAATTTTGATTCCTAAAATCAATTGTATAGTCAACTTACTGTAATTGCAACGACGAGCAGTAATATCCTCCTCCATTGATTGTTTTTCAACTCATTTCCAGGATCTTCGTAAAGAGTTCCCGTCTCTTCAGCTTCGGTCGGCCTCTGGATTCCACCCGCAGGCCTTCTTCTTGTACTCTGCTCATAAAATCCTGAAAAAAATTCACACGTGTTGCTGAATTATTTTGCTCATTACACCAATATCTAAAAAAAAAACTTTTGTCACAAAGGCGTACTCACTACTCAAGCAAATCTATCTTTTTACAGGAATTATTTGCTTAATCGTATTACCACAATCCACCTTTCGACGAGAAAGAATAAATCTTGTAACTTTTTCCTCAGTATAAGGTAAAAGTATGAATTTTTATCTGCAGGCATGACTAATAAGATCAGTTAATGCATGAAACTCTTTCACAGTAGAGTAGTTTGAGTTTTATTAATGAAACTGTTAAACGTATTGCTTAATGCACTTCCTGATTTTACTTCTAAAAAGCATAATATTGTTAAAGTGTAAGCAGTGAAATTTCAAGGATTGTTTGCGCAATTTAGTCAAGGTTTATGGACTTTTAATGCTTGTCACTGTTCATTGTTAAACGACTTTTCAGGTGCCAACATTTTCAAATACAATTGTTAGAATAATCATGTCTACGTAATTAAGTGTCATGCAATTTTATCTCGAGAGCGTAGCGTGTACTACATGCATTATACTCAGACTATAGGGTTAAAGTTTGTCAACCAACTAACTATAATGTTAAGATTTTATTAGTGCAAATCATAAAACAAACAAAAAAGAACTATTTTTTATTGCCATGACAGACCCTTCCGAAATAAGAACTTAAACGTCTCATGGATCATCTAAATGAATACTATTTCAGAAAGTAAGTGTAGCTGAAGAAGTCGAAAATATATTTTTTAGGTTCAAAAACTTGATGATTACAAAAATCATAGGGTGGTCACTAAACTCTTCAAAGATTCCCAATAATTTACCGATTTTTCTGGTTTACAGACATTTTTCCCGAGCAATACAATTTTGAACTTCAAGTCTGCAAATTTAAAAAAATTTTCATATTAAGTACTGTATCCAATCGAAGAAATTTTATTTAGAGTTTATCCAACTGACACAATTACAGTACCCACGATCTAAAATCTCAAATCTTTTCATATTAAAGTGTTCAAACTGAACAATTTTAAATGCCAAGAGTTGAAATTATAAAATTATCATTCAATATTAAAAGATTCAATGCTTAACTATTTAAAATTGGATTTATTACCAAAATTTTAAATTGGAAACCGCAAAAATTAAATGTTAAAGATAAGACCTTAAAAATGGCATTCTTAAAATTAGGAATTCAAAAAAATTATTTTGAATTAATAAACATTCTATAATGAAATGTTCAAATGAACAATATCAAACCTGAAGCCTGGAAGATTGCAGAATTAAATGTCAAATGGGAGACTGTTAGCCCTTTAAAAATAAATAATTTTAAGGCTTAGCCTGCCAAAATCGTACATTTCTAAATGTTTAATATTACTCGCTGTATAGTTGAAAATTAAGATACCCTGAAATAAAAAACTTCCAAAATCAGTTTTTCGGGCAAAGAGAAACTTTTCAAAAGAAAAAAACTCTGATTTTGGCATACATTACAAATTTTTTAATTGAACTGTCAATGAAAAATACACTGTCACTGCTCGGGTTCTACAAAATTTAATAAAATTGGTTTCGTATGTCTAGAAATTTTTTCCGGTCAATCGAGTTTTCAAACTGAAGCCTTTAAAAAATGACAATCTTAAATTTGAGACATTCAATAAACTAAACTGCAAAGTAAAGCTTAAAAATGAAATATTAAAAAATTAAAAAACAAAAAAATTAAATAATTTTTAATAAGAATGCTCAAGATTAGAAAAAATATTATATAAAAAAACCAACAGTCGGCTTATACAGGATCTGCGAATAATAGAAAATAATATTGTTTTTAAACTTATAAATATGTACATATTTCCTTAGATTATAAAAATGAGCATTAAAAAATGAAAAATATTTTTTGAAACTTTACGAACAAATTAACAAAATAAAATTTTTCATCATTTTTTAAAAATATTATATTTCGTCTAAAAAACGTTCTACCACTCTTTCGCCAAGGTTATTTACTTCCGTAAACTTTAGCCACAAAATTAATTGAAACTTTGTTCACAAATAAAAAATTCAAAATTTGAAAAATTTTTATCGACTTGCCTACTAGTGAGGAGTTTTTATTTTAATTTGTTCGTAATGCCACAAAGAAAAATTGTAGTACTATTAATAAGGAATCTAATCATTTTGAATTTTTTCGGTCGATGTTTTTACGATCGATCAAAAAGTGTAATGAAATGAATTTTCATTAAATTAAATTCAACAGAATAAAAAATCTATTTTGGACATGGCACAATGTGGACTTAATAAAATTCAATTTTTTAGACTGTACCACGTACCATACATTTTTAAATTAAAGTATTTATAAATTTGGTTTTAAAAGTTACTACAAATAATCATATATACTGTTATATTTTATTCAACACTTGAGTAATATAAATGAATACGACATTTGACATTTTTTACTATTTAAAATAATGAAAACACTACTCCAAAAACTGAAAATAAAATTTGCAAGTCGCTAGCAAATTTTAGGTCATTAATTCGTACCTTTAAGAAGATTTACTAAAAAATTGTAAAGAGTTGAGGAAGTTTGTTTCTATGTTAAGCGGAGAAGGATTTACAAAATTATAATATTATTCAAAATATAAAAGTATGTTTACTGCAATCTATGAAATAGTAATTAGTGCAGTTTTACAAAAAAGTAAAGTCTTAACAAAATTTAACAGCAAGATTTATTCTTCCAAATGATAAGATGTTTCTTTTATAATAGACTAAAATATTTAAATTGCTCTTCGCATATTTATAAAATAATTGTTTTATAAGCAAAAATTAAAAAAAAAAAAGAAAAAAAGGTTCTCAACGAAAATTCAAGAGATTTCCAGACTTTCAAGGATAAAAAAATTCCAGGAGAATTCCAGGTATTCAAGGTTTTCAAGGTAGCTAGACACTTTGCATACAGCAATGTAAAAGAATTTAAAATGATTAGACAAGTTTTCCTAATGAGAATTACAAATACACAGTTGGTCCATTTATGCATTCGCGATCCAGAGACCACCCCGAGATTACAAAAACCGTATTTAACATTTTCCAACTGAGAAAATATTGCACTGACGAAAATTATAAACAGTTCAGGGATGAGATTTAAAGAGTTCAACAATTCTTACTCCAGAGTCTGTCAAATGTAGTAAATCAAAGAGGGGCGAGTGTACACCGACGTTCTGTATACTGATTCCATTTTTCAAGCCTACAGAAGAAGTTTTTTTTACAAAAAAAAAAGAATGAATTCGAATACCATCGATCGTGGTTGACTCATCGTATGAGTAAATATTGCGGCCAGAAATTTTCTTTTCACTAACTAGTTGATTATCGTCTAAGTCCTCGTCACTCTTTAGTTTTGCAAGAGTCTTGCTTCTTTGTTTCGTACCGACTGATTGCATTGCTAAAAGCACATTGGGGGACTGAATGCCGAGGGTAGTAATCAACACATCCGTTCCATACACAAAAGCCGCGCCTAAGAAAAACCCAAGTCCGACAGGTATGAACGCATATTCTCCTTCGTTTCCATAAATTTTGCTCTCCTTGGACATTTCAATTGCAGGTTTCAAAAGCGACCAATAAGTTGCTGCCATCATCACGCCAGCGGCGAATCCTAGACTGGCATCCAGAAGCTTTCGCTGCAAACAGAAGACAATTTTTGTATAAGAATTATTTTCAATTTTTATTCGAAATAAGTAGTGAAACTTTCAGCGTTGCTACAAGGTCCCAATTTCAGAATTACTTGACTTTCCCTAATCAATTTTATATTTTCCCTGACCAGTCTAAATTTGTCTTTTATGTTAAGTACTTATTTTTAATAAATATACATTTATTTTTAACACTTTTAGTGAAAACAGTCAAACCAAATTTTAGAAGGGGCCAACCAGAAATTACGTGAGATATACGAATTTTCAACCAAATATTTAGTTAAGTTTTTAACTAAAAAGGATACATTTAGCACCAAAAATGCAGGAATTAATTTTTAGTTTAAAACAACTCATTTTAAATCGAGAAAAAAGGAATTTTCGAAAAAAATAGTTAAATTTTCAACCAGTCATGAATCTTTGGAAAAAAAATTAATTCTTAGCAAAATGTGTAATAGTTGATATTTCCAACAAAAAGTATTTTAATTTACAATCAAAAACAGTTGAATTAAAATAAAAAATATATTTTTCAACAAATTAGTTAACTCTTCAACCAAAACGACTAATTTTCAAACAACAAAAAATAACTTTGAACCAAATACCTACATTTTCAACCAAAAAGCTGAAGTTTCCACAAAAACATACCGTTTTTCAACCAAATAGATGAATTTTTAGGGTTTCGTAGAACTGGGCAGAAACTCTTATGGTTTCGATTGGGTGTCGGTCCGTTGTACTTTTTTCCAAGGAGGGGAAATTTAGGTGGAGTAAGGGAGGAAAGGTATGGAATTGGAGGTGAAATAAGGGAGGGAATGCATGGAAAGGGTAGATTGAAAGGCTTAATTAAGTTTTTTAAAGAAAATAATTACAAAAAATAATTAAATTTTTTCCTATATTTTCTTATTCAAACATTTTATTTTCATACCATTTTTTTAGGATTCTATTACGACTTAATTAACGTCTTAATACGATATGAAACCTTTCCATGTGAGCAACAACAATAAGAACGACATTTTAACCAAAGAAGTAAATTTTTAACAAAAAAAAAGTTTCAACTAATGACAAAAAAATATGAGTTTTCAACAAAGAAACAAAAGATTTTTTATTTTAAACCAAAAACAGTTGAATTCTATAAAAAGACGAATTTTCATCTACATAGTTCAATCCTCAAACAAAATAGATTAATTTTCAAGAAAACAGTTGTTATTTTTAACCAACAGAAGTTCAATTCTATTAAGAAAAGAATTCAATTCTACCAAAATAGATGAATTTTTAACCAGAAAATACGAGTTTTCAACCAAGAAGATTAATTTTGTACCAAAAAGATTAATTAACAAAACATATATGATTTTTCAACCAAAAAACTATAATGAATTTTTGACCAAGTAGTTCATGTTTAACTAAGTAGTTGAATTTCCAACAAAAAAGGTTAATTCTCAACCAAGAAAGATTATTTGTAAATAAAATTTAACAGATGAGATTTCAACAACAAAAATATTGTTATTCTAAACCAAAAAACGTTAAATTCAACAAAGAAAAGAAGAATTTCCATTAAAATATTTGAATGCTCAGTCCAAAAAAATTGATTTTCAACCAAAGTGTTTTGATATTTAAGAAAAAAGATTATATTATAACAAAAATAGATGAATTTTCAACTTAAAAAGACGAAATTTTAACGAAGAAGCATTTTAAAATCCATTTTTTTATGATTTAGAGAACAGTGATCTTAGACAATGCTGAAAGGGTGGCAGTTTTAATCGACAAAAAAAATTCCCGGTCATTTCGCGGTTTCGTTGTCGGTTTACAATAATTGCTTGTGGCCATTTAATTTTTAAAAATAAAACTCTTAAAACTCAAACTTTTTTATTTGAAGTAATTGAAGCTAAAATTCGAATTAAAGCACTCTCAGTGGAACTCTTTTGAATTTTAAACTTTTAAAGTTGAACCTTAATAAATTTTCAAATCAGAATTTATTTATTCAAGCGCACAATAATCTACATGTACAAAATGAAAGCTTTTAACGCTTTGTGATTGAATTTTTAAAAATTAAATGCTAATTAAATTCTACATGTCAAATCATATTAATTTAAAATATGTAAAATATTAAACATGTCTCTATTCTAAATCAGTACATAGTTACAAATAATTGGTTCCCTTATTTCATCTGAATGTTAAAAATAACAAAGTATCCCCCGTCTACTCAATAATAATGTTAAAAATAAAAAATTGGCCTCTTACAAATCAGAAAAATAATTATGAACCAAAATTCCCTGAATTCCAAATAAATAAAAGTGTAAAACACATTAAGTGCCTCTTCCAAGTAAGGAAATCTTGAAAACAAAAATTTCATCTCTTCTAATTCTATACAAATCTTAAAAATAACAACATGTCCCTATTCGAATTCAGAAAAAAATTTAATTTAAAAAGTTTCAAATCAAATGTGTTAAAAAAGGAATATTTTAGACTTGAGACTGAAACAATATTTGAATAGTATTTAAAATAGACTAAAAGTGTTTAAATATGAATCTATTAATTTGAAGTCAGGGTATCGAAATTTCGGTACGCATAGCCGAATTTTTTTGATACGGATAGTGGGACCTGTAGTTGGGACTTTTCATACAAAAATTTAAGTACAAATAGACAGATTTTTTCGATACGCGTAGACACTGCCTACTGAAAAATTGAAAATTGTTCATAAAATTTTAATTGGACGTTTATATTTTATTATTATTCATTTGTAAAAATTACTCATTAATTTAGATTTCCAGTTGGTCAAATTAGAACATTTTTATTCACAAATTTGTTTAAGTCTTCAAAACTGCATTTTAAAATTAATTAATTTGAAAACTATACGCTTAGTAATGAAGACCCAAAATTGAAAATATTTAAAGTACGAGATTCCACAATTACACATTGTTCAATCTATATATTATTATTTTTATCCTGAAGATCAGTGAGATAGGCTACATAATAGGGACATCGTATTTTTCTTTTTATAAGAATGAAAACTGTGTCACAGCTGTTTCATATTTTTTAGACAAGGTTACTTCTTTTACCTTAATATTTAGTGCATTAGGTTTAAGACAAGGTTCAATTCCTGTCAATGAATCGAAAGTACAACATCAAAAAAGGACTAATACAAAAACAAATTTATTAAAAATATTTCTCAACATTTGTTATAGTTTTAAAGCTTTACTGAAATGAATGAAACAACATGAAAAGTCTAATTTAATCATATTGAATAAAATTTCTATTTATAAGTGTAACAATTAATAACGAAACTGAAAATGTATACTCCTTTACGGTTGATTCTTATAAATAAATTAGCTTATGTTAATAATAATTTTATGTATATTGCACTTGCCACCTTAACCTTCCACAATCTTCTTCTTGATAATGAAAAGTTTTATACGCTATTTGAAGAAGTTTAAGGACTAGTTGCATAGTTATAAAGAGCTTGGGTTACCTGTTCAAATTTTGAAGAGAATAAGAAATATCTTTTAGTTACAATTATAAATAAAATAAAAAGGGACGTTTTTCACACCTAGTAACATTTCTTCCGCAAAAACTGAAACTATGTTCCCTAAGTATCAACTAACATTGATGTCAAGGTATAGAACTTCATAATTAATTGTAATAAAATATACGAACACTTTAACTTTATGATGTCAAAGACTGTCATTAGAAACTGCAATAACTTCGTATAAATTGAGAGGTACGTATTATTATATCGTTTGAACGGTTTTACTGTGTTAGGAAGACTTACTAAAATTTATTAAATTACACCTGTGTTTAATGAGGAAATAAAAATTAAAAAGCTTGTCAATTGAAAGGCAACTACCATTTTTTAAGGCATAAGAAACTTAATACGCAGAGCATTTAATAAAATATGTAAATAATGACCAAAAATAAACTTAAAACTGAACTTACTAAGTTCTCCTCATACAAAACTGGATGCGAATCCATTTACTAAATTAATTGAATGCGAACGAAAAAAAAAGGAAAGTCATCTTTATATGGAGCTTATCGATTTTTGTATAGGTTTAGTAATAAAATATTACATTTTTTAAGATACGTAAAAAGCAGTATCAGACACTGAATGACTGAAATAATAACATTATAAAAAAACTAGTTAAAAAGTTAAAAAAAAAACAGTTGAATTTGAAACCCGAACAATCAATATTTAAGTAAAGAGTTAGGTTAAAAAAAACTTTACTAGCGAATATTTAAAAACTTTCAAGCAAAAAAGACGAGTTTTTAACAAAGTAATTAAAGATTACGGCAAAAAGGTTTTTCTGCTTACAAAAATAACTCAAAAAATCAGTTGGATTATCAATCTAAATAGTTAAACTTTCAACAAAAAGATAATTTTCAACAAAGAAATAGACATTTTAAACGAAAATGAAACGAATGTTCAACAAATAGTTGCATTTTTTGCCAAAATAAGCTAACTTTTGAACAAAATAATTAAATTTTCAACCAACTGGTCGGACATTTAAATAAAACAGATTGAAACTCAACCAAAGACCGTAGCACTTTCAACCAAGAAAGATAAATTTTTAACCAAATAGTGAAGTTTTCAACAACAAAATTTTTAACCGACAGTTGCATTTACAGCCAAATAGCTGTATTTTCAAACAAAAGAAACGAATTTTCAACAAAATAGATCATTTTTTAACAAAGTAGTTGATATTTCACACCAGAAAAATAAATTTTTAAAAGACAAGTACATTTTAAATCAAAAGATTTATTTTCTACCATTAAAGAGAGTGTAGCAAATTTCGGAGAACAAATTGGAAAAAGTTGCATTGAAAAAAAAATTGAAAAAGTCGGACGATCCGAGCCCCAGGTAGAAAAGAAAAATAATATATACACCAAAAATTAATGTTTAAACGCTCTTACTGATGATGATAAATCTTGCAGTAATATAGGGTTTTCCAATAAAAATCAAAGTATTAAATAGTACTTGTTTTCATTTTCCCCTTTCATAAAAATTATAAGGTGTACAGAAAAAAGGAATGAGATAAGATCTGTTTACATTTATTCGTCAGTTCATTATCTCAATCCTGAAATTAGCTCACTTTTCCGGAATCTATAATTAAATATTCGATTTCCCTTCTTCTTATTCCATTTTCCAAAATTTAAGAATTATTATTACAAAGTATCAGAAGGCTTAACAGGGAATACATTAATCAGGTATTGTAACTTTAAAACATAGTATAATATTAATATTTCTATTTTCTAATACTTCTAAGAAAAATCGGTTTATTTTTAATATTATTTTATTTTTTCAATCATTATAATAATATATTAAAGTGATAACAATTATATTTTTACTTAACTGGTTTTGTGGGTTACCTAAATCGGTCATATTTATGACAACATTTTACGTATGTACATAACTGCTCAACTAACGACTTCATGTTTTTATATTTTCTTTCGCATAGTTAAAAATTGATCTATTGCATTTTATTTTAAATTGTAAGCATTCAAAATAAAACAGTTTTTTCATGTCTTGAACAATGAACAATTCTAAATAGCAAGCCTTCGGGAATTGATTTATTTAAGAATTAAAAATTAAATAGTTAACAATTAAAAAACTCTTAAAATCACAAAAATTTAGAAAATAATATCTTGGAAATAGGAAAGGTGTGGGCTTTAAAAAGTTATGAAAAAGTAAATTGACTGTAATTTCCCTTGACATCATTTCGACAGGCCCAAAAATTCTCACAGTGTATATGACTGTACTTTCTATTCTTAATCAAATGAGGAGGAAATGTGAATTACGAGGCCATTCAAATTTAAAATTTCTTTGTTAGATCAAAATGTAATGCTTAAACAAATTCCCGGGTTATACAGGTTTTTTCCCAATTCAAAATATCAAATTGCATCTTACGAGAAGCTCGAAGAAAACGCATTTGACATACAATTTTCCGTAGAGCAATTTTATGTATTGCGATATCTTATTATATTTGCACAAAATAATATTTTTGACATTTTTCTCATATACGGTATATGGTAAAAATGAACACAGTACCTGCTCATATTTGAATAACATGGCAGTTGTAATTTTTATAAACATATATTTTGTTTATTATTTTTGGTACTCTAAATAGGAAAAATTCTTACACATACATATTTATTTCTATGTATATTAACTATTAATTTATGAATACATAAATAAATTTATTTAAAAATAAGAATACCAAAAACAATGAAAAATCACATGTTTAAAAAATAACAACTGCGATGATAAATAAATCTATGCAGATAAGTATGACATCGAAATTGTATTCTATTTTCCATATATACTTTAAAGATCTTCAGAATTGTATTCATTTTCTGAAGTTTTGACCCACATAACCCCATTCATTAGAGTCCGTAAGTTCTGACCCCCCACCCCCCATATTACGTAACATTTTCGAACTACAAAATTTCAACAAGATAGTTACATTTTCAAAGACAGGATTGATTTTCTACTAAAAAATACTAATTTTCAACAAAATACATACATTTTCAACAAGATAGTTACATTTTTAACCAAAAGAATAAATTTTCTACCAAAAAATAATAATTTTGAAAACAATACATAAATCTTTAGAAAGGTAATTACATTTTCAACTAAAAGTAATAATTTTCTACAAAATAAGACGAATTAAAAAAAATTAATTAATTTTCTACTGAAAATAATCAATTTTTAACTGAAAACGAAACAGTTAAATTCTGATTCAAAAACATAAATTTTCAATAAAAAAAGAAATGAATTTTCAACAAAAAAATTCATGTAGCTGAAGTTCCGAACGTTCAAATGAAAGAAATATTTTTCCCCATTTTGATTTTATCCATGAATATTGTTTCAACTGCATTTTAAAATATGCATTATAATTCTGTTTCAATAATAAATGAATTCCAATATAAATGAACAAACATTTTAGCCCTTTTTATAGTTTACATAATTATCAATAAAGAATATCGTTCATTTGAACGTTCGGGACTTCAGGTACATAGTAAATTCAACTTTGGGCCAAATAGTTGAATTTTCTACCAAATTGTTTAATTTTCAACAAAAAAGTTCATTTTCAATCGAAACAGATTAATCATCAACCAGGCAGTTGCATTTATAACCAAGTAAAATGAAATTTCTATACAAAAATAATTATAAATAGAGTTAGATGTAGAATGTGACATACTTCAGACCAGATAGATCATCTGGTCTGAAGTATGTCACATTCTATATCTAAATCTTATTGTAATTATTGTTTACTCAGACGCATAACATCCCCATATACCATGTATAGAAAAATAATACATTTTAAAAACAAAAAGACCAGTGTTAAAAAAATAGTCAAATTCGTAATCAAACAACATTTTTCAGTCAATAGAGAAAAAAATGTCAATCGCATTATTGAATTTTCAAGCGAAAAAGTACGACTTTTTAACAAATATTTTGAATTAAAAAAATGTGTGTAAAAAGCGGTGCCCCCCCCCTAACCCATCCATTAACACAATAATTTAGTTGAACAAAACTAAAAAATGGTATATTATTTTTTGATGGATTTGAATAATATTTACATGTCTAGTTTTTATTTATAAAAAAATCCCAAAAGAAATTTTGAACAAATCTTAATTTTTTAGCCATAAATAATCTACAAGTTTATTAAAAAAAGAACACTGATCTACATTTCTTGATTTGCAAAATACGATAGAAATTTTATTTTAAAAAGCGTTATTCTTAAAAAAACATTTAAAAATTAAAAAAGAGTTCAAATTGAAAAGGTCTTGCTAAACAAAGTAGAATTTCGTATTCATTAATAATTGTTATAACTCTTAGAGAATATCAACTGCTCAAAGCTTAAACATTGTTCTAAATTGTTAAAAAATTATTTAAATTTAATAAATTCTAAAAAAAACTGTATCTTATGAATCGCAACTTTAAACAGTAAACATTCAAATTTATTTTTCTTATTATCACGAATAAAAAAATATCACATCGTCGAAAACTTTGAATGTTATTCCTGGTTCTAATTTTTATTCCAAGGTAATTCCCGTTTTTTTATTCTCGGATATTTCCCGCTTAGAAGACACGCTGTGATGTTCTTATGGATTTTTTTTTAATTATGGCAAGTTTTTAAAAGAGGTTTATGCAAATGAGATAAATGACATATTTTTAAAGGCTGTGGCTACGTTTAACAATATTTCGGTTTGCGGAGCTGGAAATGGGGCTATTTTTAATAAAATTTCGATACAAAGGGCCAGATTTTGTAGTCACGTGTAAATAGTCCCTTTTTTTAAATGATTTAACTCTTGCGAAAGACCAACGATTACATCGAAAAAGTAACAAAAATATTTCAAAAAATAACTTCATTTTACTGCAATTGTAATTTTATTCATAACTAAATTACCCGAGAATGATTTTAGTTCTATAAAAATCATAACATAAAAATACACAAACCCTACATCTAAGTACTGTCAAAAATAATTTGAAATAAGTATTTGGCGCGAAAACATAAAACAGGTTGCGGCATATTGGAAAGTAGGTTATGTTTCTCGATAGGGGTGAGTTATACAGAGTAATAAACCTAAATGTTTAGGAATAAGAGATGACAAATTTTAGCATAAAGAAGAAATCACAACAACAAAGAAACAATAAATTAAAAACAATCTATTAAAACTCACTTGTTTTCCTCTAATAAAAATAACCAGGGCAGCACCAGCAGCCGTAGAACCCCATGTGAACAATGTTCCCAAAAGGGCTTGGGTAATCGGCGAATATCCTCTCAACATGATTGTTTCTATTTTCAAATTCAAATAATTTCCTAGAGTTGATGTCTGCCCTCAATGCGAATTGAATGGAACTGTTGAATTCTCGCTGGCTTGCACTCAGTCCCCCTTGTCACAACTACCACCACCATATCACCAACACTATCGTCACCCAACTCCACTCCTGAAGAAGTCTTAAAAGTTACTCTGACATTGTCCACGATCCATTAAATGATGAATATGCAAACTCCCCGCAATTATAAGCTTTACTTATAATGAATTAATTATTCAAAAGCTCTTTTCTCAATCACAGACATAGTCATTTATAAAAAGTATGATAAAATAAACGCAACAAACAAATCATTCAGAAACTATGCCAAATTTAAGGGGTTGATGTTGATAATGAATTATGATTTGGCAAACACACACACTTTTTTACAGTCTTATCGCTCCTACCTGTATTTATTTGATTCGTTTAATTTATGATAATGAATTGAGATGCATATAATGATACTGTTAATGTTGATGATGAAAGATAATTTCGCAAGCGCCACACATGCACTTTATGATCTTATCAGTCGTATACGAAGTTATTCAATTAATTTAATTTTACAATAGTCCTAGTTCAATTTTCAGTTATGAATCTACATTTATTCTCACTTGCTGCCCATAATGTCGGTTCATTAACGCCCGATCAGTCCGAATTATCCGACAAAAAAACGTGAGCCGTTCTTGCACGTGCAAAAGGCTTGTCAAATCGGTCAATACACATACACACTGGAAGCTGACCACACTCCAATCTAACCTAAATTTTGTGACGTGGCGTTGCGATCGTCATTAGGGAGCAGACGACATTTAAAGTGACGTTTTAAAAATGGCGTCTGCTTCGGTAGGTGTTCCGTGTTTTGTGTGATTTATTGTGCGATTTTTAATGTTTTTCTCATTTCTAACCTTTTTTATCGAATTCGCAAGGCATTCTGAAATCCGGCTTTCAAACGATAAAAGCTATAAATAATTATAGCTTTTTTCCTCGACCTGGAAAGCTGCTGTTCGCTATTGCATGTAACGTGTATGTATGCGTATTTTTTTGAAGGGAATATGGATTTATTTGGGGGTTTGTTTACTTTTTCAGTATTTGTGATGTTTTCTAAATGAGTAACTATAATCTTGATGGACCTTTGCTTGATTTTTTTCAATGAGAGAAATGGCTTTTAGTGCGGGGACAATATCGGTGAATCTTAACCTAAATTTTACATCTTCGCTTATTCGTATTGATTTGGAGTAAAAATAATCAGTTTAAAGTGTGACCTCTGTGAATCATGTACACTGTTCATAAAAACATGTTTTTATTTTGAATGATTTTTATTCTCTGTATTTTTTGCATATTTAATTATTATTGCTTACTGGTATGGCACAACTTATGTGAAACATGATTTTGGAATTTCTCTAATGACAGGGCTTATTAGCAATGAGCAAACTTAAGACAGGATTGGTACAGTTCAGTGAATTCCAGAAATTCACGGATATTTAAAACTGGTCAGGGAATCTCAGGGAATTTCCGATAAAGTGAAGTTGAAGTTGATTTTATTATTTTGTTGAACATTAGTTTTTTAGGTTAAACATTCATCTCTTTTGGCAGAAATTGCATATTTTTTTGTTAAAAATCACAACTATTTGGTTGAAAATGTATCCGTCTTAGTTGACGATACAACAATTCTGTTGAAAATTCGCCTTTTGTAGTAGAATATTAATATTTTTGGTGGCTAATTCATTTCTTTGGTTGAAAATTAAACTATTCAATTGTAACTATTAGACTGAAAATTAATCATTTCATCTTTTGTGGGAAATTGATCTTTGTTATACCAATTTTATCTTCTTGGTTTAAAATTTAACTTTCGTTAAAAAAGTATTTGTGTTAGTTAAGAATTCATGTATTTTGTTGAAAATTTGTCTTTTGGTGGATAATTAATCCTAATTAAAATTATAAGAAAATAATATAATAGAATTATTTAATATGATAAAAATAAATAAAGTTTTAAATATTGCTCAATTATTTTTAAAAAAAATTTTAATGGAATTTTTATTTCTTTAATAATAAAATTTGAAAATTTATTTAACAAAATGTATTATATAGAAGGTCTAAATCAAAATAATTTTCTTAAAAACGTCATAAAATATATTCCTAATCAATTTAATGCAAAATTTACTCTTCTTGAAGGATCAAAAACGGTAAATAAGTTTCTTAAGAAATTAATCATAATCCAACTTATCCTAAGATAATTCTAATATTATTAAACCTAATAATGATTAAAATTATAGAAATAACAAATAATATTAAAATTATAATAAGATATTTGTTTAAATATATTATTATATTTTCTTCACTATATCGATTCAAAATTTAAATATTTGGTTAAAAATTCTTTTCTTTTCGAGACTCGTCAGTTTAGTTAAAAATTAATTTCTTTGGTTAAAGTTATAACTATTTTGTTTGAATTTGCGAAAAAAACTCGTCTATTTTGCTCAAAATTCAACTGTTTTGGTAGAAAATTACATTTTTTGGGTTGAAAATTCATATTTTTGGGTGAGATTTTGTTTTCTTAATTTACTACATTTTATTTATTTGATTGAAAACCTGTCTTTTTCGTTGAAAAATTCAACTATTTATGTAGAAAATTCCATTTTTTTTAAATTCATATTTTTGAGTCGGCAACTCAACTGGCAGACAGAAAGTTTGTCTTTTTGACTTGAAAATTTAGCACTTTGGATAAGATTTTTTTTTCTTTATCGAATGAAAATGAGACTTTTTTGTTGAAAATTCTTCTTTTTGCTTTGGAAATTATTCTGTTTTGTTTCCGGATTTCTTGACCGAAAGTTAATAGATTTAACCGAAAATTTAATCCTTCCATTTTTGGTTAAAACTTGATTTCTTTGAGTTGAAAAATAAAATATTTGGTTGCAAATTCATTTATTTTAGGTTTGTTTTACGTAATTCGTGGATGATCCCTTATAAAATTATGTATGGCTATTGTCATTAAAATTGTTGGAAATATATTTAATTAGAAATATTTTTTTGCATTTGCATTATTGATCTACTATGTGTAACGTTGTTTTTATATCTAAAAAAATATTTTTAACGTTTAGGAAAAATGAAAACTGTTCGGGAAAAGTCAGGCAATTTCGAAATTCGGATTTTGTAGCAAATCTGTTAGAGATTAAGTTTATTCTATCACCAATGCATATTTTAAATAACATTTTCACATAGTTTGTGCAGTTCCAATTTCACTGTAGTATTCAACTGCAATACAGATATTTAAAAAATCAGACCAAACATGTATGTCAAATTGTTTAAAAATTTGAAATTGTTCAGGTCTTCACCTTCTCCTCTTTTCTTATTGGATTTTGTGAATTAAATTTTATGGTTTGCAGGTGCCATTACTAATGGACGACGATACAATCGCGTTTGGAGAGGAGGATGAAGCGACGCAAAATAAACTTAAGTATGTCTAAATTTGAGAAAAGAAATTTCTTGAGGATTTGCGAGCATTTAATTTAACTTATCCATATGCAATTCATTATTTCAGACACCCTTACGTCACCTCGTTCCACCTTGCCTTCAGGGTGACGGCTTTAGTTACCTACATGTTTTGTGGGTGGTTTTCGACGAGTTTTATAGCTAGTTTTGTTGCTGTCACTCTTCTATTGTCTATGGACTTTTGGACAGTCAAAAATATCACTGGAAGACTGATGGTAGGACTTAGGTGGTGGAATTACGTAGACGACGATGGAAAGAGCCATTGGGTCTTCGAATCCAGAAAGGTTTTAGTTACTTAATTTTTAAACATTACCAGGCAATGACCGGGATTTTTCAATCGATTGTACTAAAATGATTACCATAAGTTTTTTTAAAAGATTCTGTTGCTTTCAGTTTGTTCAGTCACGAAACAAGCAATGAAACTAACCTTTTTGTCGACAGTGACAATAATAGAAGTGATGCTCTTTACAATTTTTTAAAATTTTGGAATTTTTAAATTTTGAAATCTTGAAACCCGATGCACAGCCAAACTCTCTAATTATAGCATTGATCTGAAGTATGATATCTGATTTTTTTTAATCAAAGAAAGAAATATTTATGTTTTAAAATAAAAATACAAAAACCGTAATCGAAAGGATGGCAAAAAAGAACTAGATAAAACAAATGTTTGCATACCTCAAATGAAACTGGCTGCAAATTGAAGTAGACTCGTCTGCTAATTTAAATAAAAAGGTCAATTTTCAAGTTTAAAGTAAAATAAATTCATTCTTTTGAAATTTTAAGTTTCTCAGTATGGGTTAATAAAGTTTACTACAAAAAAAGTTCGCTAATTCCGAGAAAATCGACTGAGGATTTTAAGATCAAAATTTCATGGGTCTTCAAAATCTGATTTAGAGAGTGATTAAAAAAACAAATTTTGAATTTGTTGAAAAAATATAGTTTTAATTCGGAGATGTGAGGGTTCTAAATCAGAATAAAAAACGTTTGATTCAAAAAAAGTATTCTGTTCCGAGATTGCTCAAAATCGGAAGAAAAAAATTTTGCTGTCATTAAATGATGACGATTGCAAGAAATCCCAATTTTAAAAGATTTAAAAGCATTACTTCTACATTAAAATTGTAACTAATATTTTAAATACATTTTTTTTTTTTAATTATTGTATCAGAAGATATTTTGCAAAATTCTTTTAGCGCAATATTTATTTGATTTCTAAAGAATTTTTCTTGCAATAAATCCAATTTCGATAAAAAATTTGGTTACCTATATCTGTACTCCAACTCTTCCATTAGATTTGGAACATATATTTGTAATTTAGAATCTGAAAAGGGAAATTTCTAAAAGATTTATTATGCGTCTGTTTTAGGGCAGGGAAGTTTTGAAAAGAATGATAATTTTCGGTTGGTTCAGGGAGTTTTTTGACAGAATTATAATTCTGAGTTATACCTGGATTAAAAACAGAAGCATAATGAAGTAAAATTTTGACTTTGTGTTCTAACAGGATATTTTCCGAATTGTAACAGAGAATTTTCCAGTAAAATTCAAACCTTTTTCCAAAAGAGTTATAATGACTTGAAAAAGTGCATTTTCCAAAAGAATTACATTTCTGATTTGGAAAGTGGAATTTTCGTAAACAATTAAAATTCTGAGTTTGGTCTTGAAAATTAAAAAAAACAACAGAATTTAAAATTTAAGTGTCTGGTAAACACTGAACGGTGAGCCTCAATCTTTCTCGACCTGAAAGTTCTTCCAGTCGATTTTTCTTTAGATAATAATTTTCGATTGCTTTTGAAAATAAAGTATCGAGCATTTTTTAAATTGGTATAATTCAAATGTAGGACACTTCTTTTTAACATATTTTAATTTATTGTTTAGAAAGTGTAATTCTGCATTGAAATGTGAGTAAATAAGTATTTTAAAAAGAAAAGGATATTTTGAAAGCTGTGCATTTTATATAGACTTGTGTAAACCAGAAGATGGTTTTTTGTCATTAAGATTATTAAAGCGTTTTAAATATTTAAAGGAAGAAAAATATCGATCCCTTTTTGAAATAACTAAAATTAGTTCTGCGTTTTGCGTCTTTCAAATTATTCTTTAAGAATTGTTATTCCGTAGTAAAAGTTGCGTAAAATAGCATAAAAGAATTCGATAAATTGAAAACTGTGTTTGATGGAAGTTTTTGTATACCTGAAAATGGTATTTTGTCATTAGGGATTAGTGTTATTAAAGTATTTAGTACTCCACTTTTTTATATTTAAATGTTTTAAATATTTAAAGAAACAAAGATTCAAGATTTAAAATTTTCCTTTGCACTACTCATAAATCATCAAAAAGATGCTTTCTGTAATTAAACATCCAGTTTAAGAACAAATTTAGAAAAAAATTTAAGCTGAAGACAGTTGAGACCCACTTTGCTGACGAACTTTTAATAAAACTTATTTCAAAAGTATTAAACTACTTAAAGCTTATTAAATAATTCCAAGCCAAGAAGACAGAAACGTTTAAGTTATGGAAATTAGTTTTTTCTTATTTTTTTACTTTTACTGTTTCCTAAAAAAAAATGCCGTTAACATTAGTTAGAAAAGCCATAAAAGTATAATTATAAGGACATTTAAAAATGGTAAAATTATTAAACATGATGTCTGCCATATGCCCTGTGTTTCAGGGTGCTCAACAGAATCGAATAAATGCTTCAGAAGCGCGGATATTTTGGCTGGCCTTAATCCTCTGCCCTTTGCTCTGGGCCCTTCTCTTTTTTGTCGCATTCTTTACTTTCAAATTCAAGTGGCTATTGCTGACGACAATCGCACTTGTACTCAACGGAGCCAATCTTTATGGATACGTTAAATGCAAAATGGGTAGCGATAAAAATATTTCTTCTGCCACCAGCGATTTCATCAGAAAGCAATTTATACAAAATGTAAGAAAAAACTCACAATAAAAAAATAATGTTCTCATTTTTGTTACATTACTCTTCATGTATTTGTTATTGAAAAAAATGTATTTTTCAGATGGCTTCGATGATGACAAGATCTCCTCCAGCTACAAATTCTAATCAACCAGGAAATGTTATTTAGAAGAATAAGAATGTGATAATTTCTCGCCTCGATGTCATAATCGTGAATGAACATATTTATCCTAATAAGTTGTACATACAATAGTGAGATGACTTTTTTAAGTATAAGGAAGCAATAAAAGGCGCCTTTAGAGCGTGATTCTGAGAAAGACATTTTTGTTTAAAGGACGAAGGTCGGGAGAAAATCATTTGTACACGTTAGTTGCTATTTTATTGATGCCATCCGGCACTACATACTTTACAATGCAGTTTTCTTGTCAACAGTCTTCTAATACACATTATTTATGATAATCTTTTTAATTCAATCGATAACATTTTGTTTACCGCTCCTGCCCTATAACCACTGTATTCCTTCTGGGAAGAAAGTATTACAAAATAATTTGTTCTCATTCGTTTATTTTTTACGAATTCATTTCTGTTTTGCTCTAAGTTTTATATTAATTCTTCTAAACTTGAATTGCAGTCGTGAATCTCGTTTGTTGACTGTTTGTATTACTATAATAATACAGGGAATTTTTTAATTTGCTTTTGCGAATCAATTAAGCAGAATTTGACAACCTTTTTTTTAAGAAATCAAACACATTGCGATATTCTAATATAATTCAAAATACTCGACAGTAGATCGAATCATTTTTAGGAGTTTAAATACACATTTAAAAAATATAAAAAAACTATAAAAATCTAAAAGTAATGATAAATTCTAGAGCATTTTAAAACTATTTCAGATAAAAATGATCTGAAATAAATTGTATAATTAAAAAGTAATACTCGTAAGAAAATAATTAAAACAGTAACTTAATAACTTAATGAGTGTCATTAAAACCCGTTAGAAACTTAACGAGATGTCAATTTATGTGAAAAAAGTAAAAATGCAAATTAAAATTGCCAAATTGCGGAGTGATACAAAATTTTATATAATGGAAAAAAGGTTTGCTTCAAGCAATGCAAATTAAACAGTTTATAATTACAAGCGTTTTAGAATCTGAAAGTTGTATAATCCACATTTAAATAAATATAAATCAATTTTTAAAATACCGTTAAATTATTTTAAATAAACATTTAAAATTGCAGAATTTTAGATTGGAAACGTTGAAAATTAAAAATGTATATTTATGCTTTTAATGATCCGACACTAAAGATTTGTAACTTTATATATTTTTTGAATTATTTATAACTGAAGCATTTTAAATTCGACAATAATCAAATCAAAAAAATTTGTTCATTTTGAACTCCAACATTTCTTATATTGAATGCGATTCAAATCTATAACATATTTGTAATCATAATAAAAGTTTAAAATTGAACAATTTTATTTGAAAGCGTTCTAAATTAAACAATTTAGTGAAAAAAGTATACTTTGTTCGTACTTTAAATAAAAATATAAGAAATAAACTAAAGAAGATTGCAAAATTGTGTGAATATATGTAGACTGATTGAAACAGTTTTGCTTCCTTTATCATTCCTAATTATTTTATTTATTAAAAATTTTACCCCATTCGGAATGTTCATCTTTTAAGAATAATTTAATTTTATTAAAATGTCCACTTAATATATTTTTGGTACAAAATTAATTTATTTTGGTTGAAAATTTAATTATTTTGTTGAAAATAGAACTACTTGGTTGAAAATTGAACTACTAAAAAAATTTCTTTTTGTCGAAAATTGAACTATTTTATGGAAACTAAAGTTCATGCTAAAAATTCATATTTTCAAGTTAAAAAATTCACTGTTTCACAGAAGATTTGCCTTTTGGCTTGAAATTTGAACAATTTAGATGCAATTTTTGGTTCTTGTCTAAAAAATGTGTGTGTTAAAATATCGTCTGGTTGGGAAATTCATCATTTTACTTTAAAATTCCTCGGTATGGTGGAAAATGAAAGTATTTTTTAGAAATTCTCTTTTCATTTGATTACATTTCTTTGTATTGAAAATCTACCTTTTTATCGGAAAAATCAGTTTTTTGTTTTAAAATGCATGTTGTTGAAAATTCGTTTATTGGGTAGGAAAATTGATACTTTTAGTTGTAAATTCGTTTTTGTTGAAAATTGATTGATTGAAAAAGATTTTTGGTTCAAAACTTTTTTTTTACTTAAAAATCATAAAATTCTGCAAACTTCATCAATACGCTAAAATTCTCTGAATTCCTAGAATTTTTACAATTGTCCAAATTCCCTAAATAATTTATTTTTGATGATCAGAAATTTCTGAACTCCTTAAAATTCATAAATTCTCTGAATATTTTGAATATTCTGAATTCTTTAAATTTCTTCATTTACTTATGTATACATGTTTTAATAATAAAAACTTTGATCATTTCGAACTGGAATTTTTGATTAAAATTACTCTTTAAAATAAGCTCTGCTCTCAATCACAATATGAAATCTGTTTTAAGGAATTTATTGGTCACAAATTTTGAACAAGGGACACAAAAAACTTAAAGCTACACGAACGAAGAACTACATTTACCAATAGAAATGCAAATAATAGATACATTTCTGGACTTGAAATTCTTAATCTCTTATAAGCGCTTATATACAATTTTGAAGTTCGATGACATAATTACAAAAACGAGACAAATAATACACGTTGCGTACAGATTAATATAAAAATTACTATTTTAAACCTAAGTACAATAATTCATATTTTGTATTCCGTTCTCGTAAAAATAAAGAAACATCGAGTTTCGAGTATTCTAAAAAACTTTAATATAAAATCAAATAAATGCAGGATTTGTAAGTTTTAGATTCGATCTACTGTCATTTAAGTTGATTTTAAATGTAACGAGTCAATAAACTAAAATACACTTTTTAAACTATTTCCACAGTTAAAAACTAAAGGGTCTGAAAATAGTAATCGTTGGTTTGTAAAAATTTATAAAAAAGACAATCTTAAAAAGTATAAAACGTATATGCAACATTTTAAAGTAAAATCTGGGGTCGTGAGTAGATCAATAAAATTTAATTGTTTACCGTTAGCATGGGAAATATCCACATGCCACTAGTGTTTGCTCTCTTCACAATATTTATAATAATATATATCTATTATGTTATTTCTTATATAATATGTATAATGCTGTTTAATGACAGATGGTGCTTTTATTTACACACAATTGTAAACTCCTGGCCCTCTTGTATTCTTAAAAAAATGGAATGATTGAACAGTACGTAGAGTCAAAAAATAGAAAAATATTTCCATCAACATTAAATAAAATGTGAAGAAAAAGAAAGAGTGTATTTAAAATGTTCGATAGTAGTGTAGCCTGAGCCAAACAAATGCCAAGAACTAGAAAAATTATCTTATTGCTTTCGTCACTTTATACTTATGACACTCTATACACAGTCGAGGCAGTTTGTACCTTTATTTTATGAATATTTATCAAAGAAATGTACAATACGATACAATATGTACTCGTAAAATCGGAGGACATAAATAAGCGCGAGCTTATTGTCATTACAGACCGAAGAATAATGTACAAAGTTTAACTAGAGCGTATCTCGAATACTTACACTATTAGTCCAAATTTATTAGATTCATTTATTTTTTATGTTTCTGGTATTTATTTGGCGTAAATACACGCGTTATTCCGATGCCTTTTATGTGCAAGGGGACATTTTTGTACACTGATAGTGGATGTCGTAACTCGATATATCTCCATGTTTAAATTATGCTTTACTAATTACTGCCTGTTCAGTTGGCCGCTCATTTTAGCACGCATACGCAAAACAGAGAAAACGGGATTAGTAGTTAATACTCTCCGGATTAGTATAATATTTAAAATTCCCTTGTTTTTTTTTATTTCTTTTTTTTAATGGTTCGTTTTGTTATTTAAATTTTAGAAGCAAATAAGTATCAATGCGAAATAATAATGTTGAATTGATAATACATGAAATTGATAATTCGAAACCAATCAGTAATATTTAATTTTTATGGCTTAAAATATTTGGAATCAGGAAAAAACTTTAACCTTTTTGAATTCAGTAAAAATAATTGAATTGTTAAAATCTATTGCAATTTAAAATTTATTAAGCCTTCTTAGTCTATTATATAAAAAATTACATGTTCCTATCTTTCTTTAAAATTAACGAGTTTTATATTTAGAGCAATAAAAATTTGTCAGATTATGTAAATTATTTTAAATTTCTCGAATTCTCGTATTCTCAAACCCCTGACATCCTTGAAGTTCCTTAATTATTTTAATGTTCTAAATTCCTGAAGTTCGTCGACAATTTCATAAATTCCCCTTATGTTATGAAATTTCTCTGAATTTTCTGAATTTCAGAAATACACAGAATTCCATAAATGATCGAAAATCCTCTGAATTTCTCGAATATTTTAATGTTTTGAATTGCTTAAATTTATTAGTTTTTCTGAATTCTCCTAATTTCTTAAATTACCTAAATGCTCTAAAATTGTCTGAAATTTCAAAATATCCTGAATTTACTGGATTTCTGCAAATTCCTTCAATATTCTGAATTCCCTGATTTTTGCAAATTCCTTGAATATTCTAAACTCATAAAATTCCTCGAATTCTCTGAATCTCCTTAATTGTGAATATTTTAGGACATCAGGAAATTCTCTATCTTTTCTGAATTCCCTAAATATTATACATTTTTTTAAATCCCTGAATTTCTTGTAATTAGATGAGTTCCTTGAATATTCTGAATTCCTGAAACTCCTTGGATTCTTCAAATTACGTGAATTCTCTTAAATCCTTAAAATTCATCAATTCTCTTTTTTTTAGAAATTTGTGAATTTCTCTGAATTTCATAAATACAGTGAAGTTCCTGATATGCTCTAAAATTTTCAAAATTTCCCGAAATCCTTTAATATTCTGAATTTTTCGATTCTTTTAAATGTTATAAATTCCTTAAATTCATTATTTTCTCTGGATTCTCTTAGTTCCTTATATTCCCTAAATGCTATGAAATTGTTTGAACTTCCTGAAATCTTAGAATATTTCGAACTCACTAATATTCTTGATTATTCTTGAATTCTCTGAATTTGGAATATTTGAGGAATTCAGGAAATTCTCTAAATTTCATGAATTCCTTCAATATTATGAATTCTTTTAAATCATAGAATCTCTTATAATTAGCTGAATTCCTTTCATATTTGGAATTTTCTGAAATCTCTGAATTCCTGCAATCTCATGCATTTTTTGCGTTATTTGGAAATCCTTAGAATTCTCAGAATCCAGCAAACTTAAGCAAATCAGATCTCAAAATATTGTAAGAAATTCGGGGTTTTGGTTCATAATTTTTTTAGTGAAAGCTGTTCAGTGATATTACCTGAGCTTACGTTTGTCAAACAGTAATATGCGCTTTTTCGATATTTTCGTCTGCACTTTATTTTAAATTAATTTTTATTAAATAAAATGTTTATAAATATAATTCCTACCAATAACCTTGAAAAAGATTGCACATGGTAATTTTATAATGCCTTTTTCTACAAAAAAACTTACTTTTTAAAAATGCATCCATTTTTTTCGCCAACAAACTTATTTTCCTAAAACATTATCAACGTTTTTCATAATGCCTTTCAATTATATTTAATGTTATAATTATAAAAGAGGTTGTTAAACAAAAAATTGGAATTCTTAAATATTAGTAAAATAAATCAATAACATGTATATAAACTAAATTAGTTTGCGAAAAGCATGATAAAGTTAAAAAGTCTGTTTTTCCGTGGGAAAGGGTTTTAAGCAAATTATTATTATCAAATTATTTGAAAATTATTAAAGTAAATTATATTTATAAACTTTTTAATAAATAAAAAAAAGATAAAAAATTGCTGGCAGCGAGAATCGAACACGCAACTTACGACGAATATTTCCAAATTGATTTTCTCCAATGCGGCAAAAAAGCTCACATTTTTGGTAAAAAAAACTCAGGTAATGAGCTTTTATTAAAAAAATTATGAACCGAAACTATAATTTACAATTGACAGTCTCCCCTTATAAACCAGAGTGTGTTAATTACCAAACCGGTATCGTGTTTACCGCATATGTGTACAAATCGAGGAACAAACATAAATAGCAAAATTGTTAATTTAGAGGTTCTTTTACATGGAAATATTGAATCGTAGAAGGGAAAAATATCTAAATATATATATATATACGAAAAAAAACATATAACATTAAAATGAAAGACTAATTGTAAAGAAAGAATGAAAAGAAGAGTAAGACATGACGTGCGACTTTGTACATGCGATTTTCGAGGGCACAGGCCAACAGTACGTGATTTCAACATTCAGTATTCTCTAAATTAAACTACTATTCACATATTCAATATCATTCGTTTGCATCTCTACTTTCTCTCATCCTTCAGCTTCACATTCCTAATGGCATCTCTTAAACTAAGCTTACAACAGTTTTATTTATGCTCTGAGTGAAATAATAGTAGGTATTAAGAAGTTTCCTATCGTGCACATTGGATATGGCATTAACAATTGTCAGTTTGGCAGTATGGCAATTTTCTTGTTAGTGGAAATGTCCATTTTTCTCGTTTTTTTCATTTTCAATTCAATAGTTCAACAGCTGCAGTAATTGAGCTTTAATACGAAGCTCTTGACTTTCTTCATAATTTTTTTTTCTTTCCTCAAAACATGTAGTCATTTCTAGAGGTAATGATGCCTGTACATTATACAAAGTGTCAAAATGAGACGTGTTTTTTTTAAAATCTAAATAGTCGTTCTTGAAGGAAGCACACATCTGAATTGAGTATTTAGAGTTTATCGGTGCCAATGATTTTTGGTTTAGAAAACGGTATTGATGGAAACATAATACTGTAAGGAGCGAAGTTTGAAATTTAGAGACTTCGTAGCTTCAAATATTATTTAGAAATGAATTTACGATAGCCGAGTTTTAAGAAGAGAAATGGTCCTATTATTAAATTCGTTCTCCTAATTTGAAAAGACTAACTATTTAGAATAGATATTAAAGGAGTTCCAAAAGTGTAAATTAGAAAAGTGTAAATTCAAGTCAACAATATGCACGTCGTCAGATATGTTTAGCGTAACCGAATGTTATCGCTTTTATCTAAATCACTCAACCTAAATGTCACTATTACCAAAATTGCCAAATACAATCACGAAATTGAGACGGAGAATTTTGTTCACTATTTTCTTCGTTATTTCTTATCGCCTAAAAATCTTGCATTTTGACGAAAGTTTTTCGCTTACGACACTGGGAGACAAGTGAAAACAACTGCCTTCAACGATTTCAATCGAGTTTGCGATTCTGAAACTTACTTTTCGGGAGATATTATTAATTATCCTGCCTTCGCGTCCTTTTATACTAATTAGTTGGCTCATAAAGTCAGCAGTAATCGCTTTTTTGCTTCTTGGAATACTCGGCGAAATTTTTTTATTTCAAAAATGAGTACTACTGTAGCCTTTGTTAGACAATATTGACTGGCTTCATCCGATGAGTGATGCATTAGCTGCCGGTTATCTTAGGAAATTAAACCCGTCGTACTTTTGCTCTCTCTCCACTGTTATAGTTTCTTCTTTCAACTCGATCTCTCGGCACCTCCCTGGTCTCGCGAATTTCCGCTTGTCAGTTGGCGTAATGGTCGAAAGAACCTAAATATTCCAAACTGGCTCGATAGCAGAACTGATATTGGTCCTGAAAATAATCAACATCATTTTATTAGATCAGATCATTTCATCATTTGTCACTTTCGTTTTCAGGTGTCAATATTTTTTTCTTTTCTTTTTTCGTATTTTATTCAATGAGAAGATTTTTATTTTCAAAATCTATAGTCAATCTCAATAAATTTAATCATCTCAATCAATTTCAACCCGAAAGTTCGATTTTTCTTTAGGGAACACTTTTTTTATATGAAGCATCGAGCACATCTTGAAAGAGGTAAAATTCAAATTTAGGTACTTTTTTTTACATATTTTAAATTATTGAATAGGATTACTTATTCTGCTTTAAAAGCTGAATAAATAAGTATTTTAAAAGAATTGTATACATTTAAAACTGCGCGTTTATGGCCGGTTTTGTACTTCAGAAAATAGTTTTTTATCATTAAGGTTATTCAAGTTTTTTTTCACTCCTCTTTACTTTATTGTTTATTATTTTGGAGAATTTGTAAACGTTTTAAATACTATTTTTTATACTATTATTTTTATTCTATTATTTTTTCCTCAAAGATATAAAAGAATTTTTGCACTCGACTTTACTTTAGTGTTTATTACTTTTTGATAGATTTAATATATTTAAGGAATAAAAGTATGGAGCCCTTTAAGAAAAAAGTGAAATTAAATTATTTCTTTGATATATTTTGAATTATTA
Organism: Belonocnema kinseyi; assembly: GCF_010883055.1. Classification (NCBI taxonomy): domain Eukaryota; kingdom Metazoa; phylum Arthropoda; class Insecta; order Hymenoptera; family Cynipidae; genus Belonocnema; species Belonocnema kinseyi. Next base: position 65,510,135 of record NC_046659.1, read on the forward strand.
TTTAGGACGTGTTATTTCATAGTAAAAAACGAGTAAATAAAATATCATAAAAGAATGACATACCTTACAAACTATGCATATTATTATAGCTTTTGTATAGCAATAAATTGTTTTTTGCCATTAAAGTTATTAAAGCGTTTTTGCACTTGATTTTTTTTTTCATTCCTTATTATTACTTTTGGATACATTTAAACGTTTTAAATAAGTAAGAAAGGGAGTTATTATATTTAAAAAAGTATTTCAAATCATTTAAATTGATTTTCCTGTAGGAAATAATGCAAACAAAACTAAATTACAGAACGGTTTTCAAATATTGGAATTATTTTTTTATATTTAAGGCTCCAAGTTTTTAAATTTGCCTTTGAACTACTCTTAAATTTCAGAAAGATGCAATACATATTTTTATTTCCAGAATTTTCGTTTTTATAATTACCTGATATTCAGTTTGAAAATCACAATGAATTTACTGTCGAATAATTTTAGTAAAAAAACATCTTTTTCAATATAGAAATGATTATTCACAAGTTTATGTTTATAAATTCTATATCAAAATCACAGATATTAATTTTTGATAAATATTTTTGTTTTAATTTCACATTTAACCTTACAAAAACAATAATTGAAGAAAAATAATATTTACTTTCCTATGAGGAAAACATGCGACTGAGATCAATAATGAATCGCTAATAGCAAACAAATTAAGAACTATAATATCTCAATATTGGCTCAAAATCTTCAAAAATATACATTTTCTGAATATATTCTTAAATTATTCGTTAATTTTCTAAAATTAGACAAATATCTGCATAATTTAAAAACCTGCAGTAAATAGTCTGGATTATTTTTTGACAATTTTGGAAATACCTTGAAATGTTTTCAAAAAGAACCTTTTAAACTTTTTGTTCAAAATCTTTGAAAAATTTAAATTTTGTCGTAGAGTTTACTAAATCTTTTTAAATTTCCACTCATTATTTTTTTTATTTTTAAATTTCTAAATATCTCTTATATTCGAAATAAAAAAAAAGTTTAATCTTGTAAAATCAAAATTTGTTTTTTCAAAATATTTCATATTCTTTTTCAAAATGTTAGGAAATTATTTTAAATGTTTTGAAATATTTTATATTTTATTTAAAAATAAATTTTTCAAAATGAAAAAACATAAAAAAAATTCCCAGTAATCTTAAGGAAATTTGGTTAATTTCTTGAAACATTAAAAAATTCTTAAGAAACTTCTTAACTTTTTGTTGACCATCTTCAAAAATTCAAGTTTTGTTGTAGATTTTCTTAAATCGTTTTAGGTTTCATAATTATTTTTGAATCATTGAAAAATTTCTAAATATCGCTTATAGTCGAATCTTTTTAAAACTCTAATCTTGCAAAACTGAAAATTTTGGTTTCCACATCTTTTACATTCTTTTTCAAAATTTAAGGGAATCATTGAAAAGTTTCGAAATATTTTTCAACTTTATCTCGAAATTAATTTTTCAAAATAAAAAAATCCTTTTTATTTTTCTTCTGAATGTTCTTAATATCTTTTAAAATAATTCGGATTCTTCCTAGAATATAACAAAAATCTGCATAAACTTACAAATTTTCTAAATATTTTTTTTAAACTTTCATAATATTCTGAAAATTAAAAATAAACTCTGTAATTTAAAAAAAACTGCAGTTAAATCTTCTAGATTATTTGTTGACAATTTAGGAAATCTTTTTAAAATGCTTTAAACAATATTGTCTTAAAATTAATATTTCAAAATAAAAAACCCATTTAAAATTTCCCTAGAAATATTTAAAAAAATATTTTTATTTTCTTGAAACCTTTTAAAATTCTTCAGAAACTTATAAACTTTTTGTTTAAAATCTAAAAAAATTAAAATTTTGATGTAAATTTTCTTAAATTAGTTAAATCTTTTTAATCATTTTACAATTTGTAAATATCTCTTATATTCGATTTAAAAAAATTTGTAATCTTGTAAAATTGAACATTTTTTTCAAAATCTTTAACATTCTCTTTCAAAATTTTAGGAAATTATTTCAAATGTTTCGAAATATTTTTCAATGTTGTTTTAAGATTAACGTTTCAAAATAAAAAACAAATCATTTTTATTTTTCCAGGAATCTTAAGAAGTTTTTTTCATCTCTCGAACCTTTTTCCTTAGTTAAAAAGCTTCTTTTTTCGAAATTTGGAAAAATCTCAATTTTGTTTGAAATATTTTGAAATCTTCCCAAGATTTAAATTATTATATAATCTTTTAAAATCTTCTAAATAACTTTAAAAATAATTCAGTTTTCCTATAATTTTGATAAATACTGCTAAATAAAAAAAAAGTTTGATATTCGAAGTTTTTGTCCACAATTCCATTTTTCTCGTTTCTTTAAAAATATGAAAAAAATTATCAATTATTGTATGATGGCAAAATATTTTGAACAGAATTATTTCCCATTATTAAAAAATCACGTATAATAACAGTTTTCTCTTTAATGAATAATGTTTGGAAACATTTAGAAATACATTTCTTATTTGAAAATGTTTATAGAAAAATGGATGGTACAGAAAAGTCGTAATCTTTATTAATAGAAAAAGAAACAGAAAGCAGTCACTAAAAATTATATTCATGCAGACTAGAATTTGTATTCCCGGTTATCAGATACCCTACATAGTCAATTTAGGACCAACAAAATAATATTGATAAAAAAACGAATTAATAAGCACTGTTTTTCTCATTATTGTCTCAATTTCAAGATTTCTGACATTTTTTTTTTTTAATTTCAGATGTTTATGTTTTTATTTCTGTTGTCAAGATCAAAGAAGTCGCTTAATACCACCATAAAAAAAATGATACTTACCTCCGTTTGAACCATCGCTGGTCGCTGTGTGCGTAATATTCTGACAGTCTGGAAAATGTCAACAACCCCTTCGTACTGCATCCGTTCCAGAACGATGCTGAGCGTGATGAAAACTCCAGTCCTACCAACGCCAGCGCTGCAGTGTACAGTAATCGGACCATCCTGACCAAACTGTTCCTTAGTTTTGTGAACCTGACCAATAAAGTCGATAAATCCGTCTCCCGATTTTGGAACACCTTGCTCGGGCCAGTCAATAAACTGGAACTGTCTCACAGTTCGACTCGCCCCATCTCTCGCATCAGTGACTTTAAACTCTCGTAAAATATATTGTGGCATGTTGTATTCGGCAATAGGATCTACAACGAAGCACTGATATCTAATAGATCGATCGGACGGCCAGTACTGATGGCACTTCTCTCTGCCCATTTCCTTCAACTTAGTGAGCATGACAACAATGGTCGAATTGTGCTCCCAGAGCATTCGCCAGAAATCATCAGTCGTATCTTTCAGTGGACCCTGAGTCGCAATATAAGCGCTGCGGTAGCGATATCCATCAATCAGACTCGCATTAATATAATCAGATCCCTCGATATTTCGCTGCGGCTGCAGGCACACTCTCGTGCACTCATAAGGCAAGATGTGGACTAGTCGATTTTTGTGCTTGTTGCACGGAAGATTTGCCGATATGAATCTCGTCGAGTCAGCCTTGATGTTGGAGAGCTTCTTAAACTCAAGCTCCATGCCTGTGATAATGTCTATCTCGGGCTGCATGAGCTTCTGAATATGGGAATGTAAATTTCTAGCAGGCACTTCCGTGTTGCCACAGATTACAGCTTCCAATAATGCGTCGTGGATGAAGATGTACTGATCCTCGGTTTGCACCATATAGTTCCTCTGCGCCCGGAGGCATGTTACGTGTCCATAAATGTCAATCATCTTCTCGTGCTTAATCCTCTCCAGCATAGAATCTATGACAATGAAGCAGCCGGTGCGCCCAACTCCTGCACTGCAGTGAACTACCAGTGGACCACTATCGGCGGGATTAAGAGCTTTAACTCTACGCAGGAATTGAAGGAAGGGAGCCGGATGCTCGGGAACTCCGTGATCCGGCCAGGCAGTGAATTGCAGTTGCTTCATCTCTCGTCGCTCCGAATAGCCGGCTCGGCAAACTTGGAAGGTTCTGATGCAATAGGTCGCCAGCTCCTGTACATCACTGATTGAAACCGTCATTTGTCCGTAAGTCTCGGCTCCTCTCGTTGGCCAGTACTGATCGCACTTGATTCGCGTTCTTTCTTCAAGCTTTGTCATCATGACGATTGTGCTGGATCGCAGTTCCCAACACATTCTCCAGAAGTCGGCGAATGTTTCCTGAAGAGGTCCTTGCGTTGCGACGTAGGCGTTTTGTTTCCGGTAGCCGTCGCAGTAATTCGCGTTGATGTAATCAGAGCCAGGAATTCCATCGATAGTTTGAAGAATGACTCTGGAGTGATCGTAGGCGATCACGTTTGCGTAGCGATTTTTCGAGGTATTGACTTCCATGTTTGAGTGGTCCCAGGTGAATTGCTGGCCGGGCTCTATTGACTCGTATTCTTGGGAGAATTTCAGATTGTCGTTCGCTTTCAAACGCTCGATATGATTGCCAAGTTCGCTTATCGGAATTGGGGGGTGTGAGATCATGCCGGGAGTTTGGAAATTCAGACGGCGCATCTCGACTGGATCGGATGGTGCGGGATTCGAACTTATATCAGCTGCCATCAACGGACGAGTGACAGCTGCCTGATCTGGTGTTTTGCATGGTTGTCTACGACTAAAATAGATAGAGATTTTTGTGTTAACGTATTATCAATACAGCGATTTCCAGGAACAAAATTCAAGCTCTTTTCCAGGTTTTAACCAAGTTTTTCCAAGACTCCATTCTTTTTTACGTCAAATAATCAAATAAAAGTTTGTTATACATCTAGATGATGAAACATTTTTTTTATTGGCCAACAATTTCTAAAGAAAGCAGAATCATAAATAAACAAATTCTTGATTTTTTGCGAACATAAGTCGTCTTTGTGAAATCTTTGGGAATATTTTTATATTTTTGTACGGTCTTTGAAATCTTATTGAAATGTTTTAAATCTTTATTAATTCGTTGAACTATTTTGAAGCATTTAAAATCTTTGTCAAATCTCGAAATTTCTGTGAAATCTTTCTAAAATCTTTTTAAAGTTTTGTAAAATCTTTGAAATCTTTCTTTAATATTTGTCTATGGAAACTTTTTTGTTCGTTTGAAATCATTGAAATGTTTTTAAATCTTCTCAAATTTATTTAAACCGCTTTAAATTATTCAAATTTTTTGAAATGTTCTGAAATCTTTGAGAACTTTTCAAAATTTCTAATTTCTTGAAATCTTTTTAAATCTTTATAAATTCTTTGAGATACTTGTAAAATATTTCCTAAATCTTTTGTATTTATTCGAAATCGCTGGAATATTTGAAATTTTTGTGAAATATTTTGAAATTTTCTAAAAAAAAGGGAGCTCGTTTAAAATCTCTAAAATATATTGTGCTTTTTGAGATTATTTAAATGTTTTGAAATCCTTATGGATTCTTTGGAATATTTGTGAAATCTTGAAAAATCAATTGAAATCTTTTTAAACAAATTTTTAATAATTTCAAATCTTTGAACTGTTTCGAAATCTAAGAAATCTGATTTACTTTTTGAAAAAAAATTTAAATCCTTGAAGTCCTCTGAAAGTCTTCAAATCTTTCTGAAATTTTAAAAATCTTTGTACAATCTTTGAAATAGTCGTAAAATATCTAGAACAATTTTGGTAAAATCTTTGAAATCCTTGAAATCTTTGTGAGATGTTTTGAAATATTTGCAAAATCTTTCTTCAATCTTCGTTTATGAAAACTTTTGTGTTCGTTTGAAATCATTGACATTTTTTGAAATCTTCTTAAATTTATTGAAACCCTTTGAAATTGTTTAAAACTTTCAAAATGTTTTGAAATCTTTGATATCTTTTGAAATTTTCTAAATTCTTGAAATGATTTGACTTTGTTTATTAACGGTAATTCACCTTGGTACAAATATTTGCATAAAGCCTAGCTTGAAGCATACAAGTAGTGACTTAAATATTTTGAAATCCTTATAATATCTTTTGTATTTATTTAAAATCATTAGAATATTTCAAATTTTTGTAAAATATTTTGAATTTTTCTAAAAAAAATGTTAACTGTCTACTTTACCCTTTTCGAAATTCTTAAAATGTTCTGAAATCCTTATGCATCCTTTGGAATATTTGTGAAATCTGTTGTATTCGTTTGAAATAATGCAAATCTTCGAGAAATCTTTTTAAAATTTTTTAATCATTTGAAATATTCTTAAAATCTTTGTGAAATAACTTCAAATATTTTAAAATAAATTTGAAATCATTGCAAATCTTTGAACTGTTTCACAATCTTAGAAATCAGATTTATTATACCCTTTTTAAAATCTTTAAAATCCTTGAAATCTTCTGAAAGTTTGAAAATGTTTGCAAAACGTTTAAAATCATTGTAAAATCTTTGAAATAGTTGTGAAATATTTTGTATTCATTTGAAATCATCAAAATATTTGTGAAATTTTTTGAAATCTAGTACAATTTTGGTAAAATCTTTGAAATCCTTCAAATTTTTGTGAGATGTTTTGAAATATTTTGAAATCTTTCTTTATCTTTTGTTTGTGAAATCACCAAAATCATTTAAAATCTCAAAATTTATTGAAACCTTTTGAAATAGTTTAAAATCTTTGAAATTCGATGTAATATCTTATCTTTAAAATCTTATAAAAGCTTTAAAATATTTAGAAATATTTTGACATCTCAGAATTATTTTGTAACCTTTTGAGATCTGGTGTATATTCAAAAAGCGAGTGGTAACCCCCACGAAAACTGTTTCAAAAGCAACACAAAAATTAAAATTCAAGATTCTCGTGACAAATTCAAGGAGATTACTAGGTTTTCAAGGGTTTCAAGATAGCTGGACACACTGCAATATTTTTCATTGAAATGAGCTGGTGAAAAGCAGTAATAATTTGAAAAAAGGTATATACTTACTGTTTTACAACGAATAACAGCACTAAACATACGCAGACCATCAAAGCTGCAATGATTGGACCAACGACCCACACCATTCCTGGTTCTTGGCCACTAGTTTTAACAGAAACTTCTGGGTTTCCTTCGCCAGGAGTCTCTACATTAGAGGGACGACTCGGAGGATCACCTGGAGGAACTTTTCTCATATTTAAGGACAAGTACTCCGAGAATGGTGAAGAAGTATAGAGATGCTGTAAACAAATGTAGTACATCATTTACATCTTAATCTCGTAAAAAAAAAAATAAAAAATAAACTATCTGCAAGGCTTTAATCAATCCTGAAATTAGGTGTATATATGAAATCTTTATAATCGAAAATTTGTTTAAGCTTTTGAAATCTTCGAACATTTTTTAAATACTTTGAAATCTTTTAAATTAATTTGGAAATGGTAGAACGATCTTCTCTGCTTGAAATTTATTTTTGTCAGAATTAAACGCAATAAATGTAAATAAATTATAATAATGTGAAAATCGTTATTTTTTTGTAAACATTTGTAATTGCTTGTAAAAGTTGGTAAAAGATCCCGAATTTGAGCTCAAATTTGTGGTTTCTAGAAGAATTATTTTTGTAATTTTCTACACTTTTTAACGTTTTTTAAAATAAAACAGAAAACTAGGAACTATACTTAAATTACGTAGCAGCTTAAGGTGGAGGGAAGAGTCAAGATATTTTGTTACTTTCAAGGAATTTTGTAAGTTTTTTCAAAATTCTCAAAATAATAATTAAATCACAGTAACTGAACAGAAATTTTATATGAATTTAACTGTACGTGGCAAAAAAAGTGAAGTAATTTTATTAGTAATCTTTTTAGTTATAAATGTTATTATTTGTTTCAAAAGTTCAACAATTTTGTTAAAAAGTCATCCTTTTTGGTCGAAAATTCAACTGTTTTGTTGAAAATCCGATTTTGAGGATTGAAAATTGAAACATTTTCGTACAAAATTTACTTTTGGTTAAAATTTATATCTTAGGGTTAAAAATCCAACTTAAATTTTTTTTGGATAAAAATTCATCTATTTGAGCAGAAATTGCATCTTTTTTGGAGAAAAAACTGTTTTGTTAAAAATTCGTCCTTTTCGGTAAAAAATTCAACAATTTTCATGGAAAATTTACTTCTTGTTTAAAACTCAAATTTTAATGTTAAAGAGTAAAACTAAAATCGTTTTTGGATGAAAATTCAACAATGTTTTGAAAAATTTTCTTTCTAATTTAAGAATTCATATATTTTAGTAGAAATTGCATTTGTCCTTAGGAAATTAACTTTTTATTAACAATTAAAGTCTTAGGGTAAAAAACTTAACTGAACTTTTTTCTTGAGGATTCAACCATTTTGTCCAAAAATCTTAGTGGAAAATTAATTTCTTTGGTTGAAAATTTAACGACTTTATGACTAATTAATTTTTGTTCTGAAAAACCACATTTTCTGGCTGAAAACTCCATTTTTGTACAGAAAATTCGTTTTTTGACTTGAAGGTTAGACAATTTATATGATTTTTTTTCTTTCGTGACTAAAAAATCTGTATTTTTTGAAATTTTTGTCATTTTGTTTTTAAAATTAATTTTTTTTTGTAAATGAAATTTCATGTTTTTTTTTTAAATATCAACTATTCACGTTTTTGTTGACAATTCATTTTTGAGGTGGAGCATTCAATTATTCTTTTTTTTTTAAATTTAATTATTTTTTGAAACTCAATTTTTGTGAAGAAAATTCATTTTTTTGACTTGAAGGTTAGACAATTTAGATGACATTTTTTTTCTCTCGTGACTAAAAAATCTGTATTTTTTGAAATTTTTGTCATTTTGGTTTTAAAATTAATTTTTTTCTTGTAAATGAAATTTCATGTTTTTTTTTTAAACATCAACTATTCACTTTTTTGTTGACAGTTCGTTTTTTCAGTGGAGAATTCAATTTTTTTTGAAATTTAATTATTTAGTTCAAAATGCAAGTTTTTTACAGAAAAATTTTTTTACGATAAATAAATTTAATAATTTTAATATTGTATCTGTAATATTGTTCTATTCCGTTTATAAATGGCCCTATTTTTAAAAATATTACAAAATTAAAATGCTGGTACGTAATTTAAGTACGACTCCTTACCAAAATAATTATACTAGAAACTAACAGTTTTTACTAGAATTCGGACATTTATAAAGTTTTACAATTAATATCAAATTTTTACAAAGAAATGCAATCTGAATATTATTGTAATTTATTTTTATTTCATTATTTTATGATTAAAATAGATTTTCACAAAGTTTCTTGTAATCTTTAAAATCTTTATGAAACTTGCGAAATATTTTAAGTAAAATCTTTCTGAAAGTTCTGGAAAATATCGTAAAAAAATTTTGAAAAATACTTGTCAGATCTTAGAGATTTTTATGAAATTTTTCTTATTCTTCTGAAATCTTTTGAAACTTTTGGAGACTGAAATTTTTGCCAAATCTGTTGAAATCTTAGAATTCTTCCCTAAATCATTGGAAAATCTTTGAAATGTTTAGAGTAAATCTATGAAATCAGATAAAATCATCTGAAATCTAATGAAATATTTTGAAACCATGGAAACACACTCAAAAGTTAAATAGTCAATCTTTCGCCTGCATCTCAACTTTTTACGTACCCTTCTTGGAGTGTCAACAACCGCTCGCACAAATACTCGATATCTCTTATTCTTATCCAATTTCTTATTTTCATATCCATCATAAACATCTCCATTTCCCAAATAAAAAGTGTAGGGAGTAGATCTTTGTGGGAACTTGGCAGCAATATAAGGCGCATTATCTCTATTTTTCACACCCTTTCCAGTAATCATATCTTCAGTCAGAGCGTCTGGTTCCGTGATCAAAAAAGACGTATCTTCCGGCACCACAACTAAATAAGAATGAGAAATGGGCCCATACTCTTCAGAAGCCGAAGGCAAAATCACCTGTATCTCGTCATTAAGAACGCCATAAAAATCTGGCTTAACCATAGGTTTCGGTGCGGCCATTTGCGTCGTGACAGTTATTCTAGCAGGAGGTCTGTAGGATCTGTCAGGAGGAATGGCAGTAACATTTACATTGTATGTCGTGAAAGGCTGCAGCTCATCAATATTTGCTGTCGTTTCCCGATGATCCAGCAAAACTTCTTTACGGGGAATGATTTGCGTACGACCTTGTCCCTGAGAGTCAACAAACGATTTAACAGCGTCGTACGAAATTTTGTAGTTATCAGGATTCAGTCTTATGGGCGGTTGCCAGGAAAGAGTCATAGAATGAGTCGAAGTTTCAGGTGCTCTTAAATCTAGGGGCACATCTTCAGGCTTTATTGTAACAGTCACCTTGTCGCTCAGTCGACCAAGTTCATTTTTGTACCGAGCAGCCACAGCGACTGCATACTGCGCATATTTTTCCAAATTTACCAAATCGGCCGACTCAGTTAGGCCAACCGATTTTTGCTTCCACTCGTCAAGATCTTCGACAGCAGTCATTGTGTAAAAAATCTGGTATCCAATTATTTTCCCGCGACTTGGGACTGGTTCCCACCAAACTTCGGCACTAGATTCAGATGTGGCGACAGCTTTCACATTCATGGGAGCTCTGCCAATGTCCTTTTCTGTGACGATAGTTACTTTCTCGGAAAATGGTCCAATACCTCGCTGCGTGTGTGCTCGAACGTGAAAAACGTACTCGGTATTTTCCTCCAAATTCGTGAATACGGCTCTCGTCGTGGTCGTATTTCGATCGATGATTGTACTATGGTCGTTCTTTTTATGGAATTGAACATCGTATCGAATAATCTGACCGTTTCTGTGATGCCGAAGAGGTTGATCCCAGGTGACACAAACAGTATCGGGGGTTTGGAAGTGGAAGGATAAGTTTGTGGGTGGTCCCGTAGGTTCACTTTCTGGGCTCGACCAGTACTGAAAAGCTTCCTGGCCGAATCCGATGTGATTCTTGCCAGCAACTCGGAACTCGTAGTCTACGCCTCGTTCAACTGAAAAATTACAAAATTTGGTACTCAGAATTCAATACCCTTCTAAAAAAAGTCAGGACTCCACTTTTGTTACGTTTCTCGGCAGAAATCGCCAGAGAAAATCAGAATTCATGAGAAAATTATTCAGAAATCGTCAGAGCTTGGGTTTCGATGGATAATCCTTTATTAGGGGTCCAAGAATAGAATACAATTTCGCAGGTTATTTATATTATTTATGCATATTATCCAATATTTAATTATTAATTTTGATATACTGGATGACTCTGAAGGTGAATCTGATACTTTTGTCCGCTTTGCCGTGTCTCTCCCTCTTTAAAAAAAACATTATGTTTATCCTAATTTTAAATTTTCGGAGAAAATTTTTAGGTATCTGAAATCATCGAAACTTTTAAATCTGTATATGCAAGATTGATGCCAGGATGTTTACAAATTGTTAGAACTTCTGACCATTTGTGGCGATTCCTGATTTTCTTTTTAGGAGTTTACTTCTATGTCAAAAAAAAAGTATAAAACGAACACATAGTCGTCTTACGTAGATAACAGAACAAAAAAAATGAAAAAAGGAGAAATAGGATAGGGGAAAAGATTAAATATTAATTTTTTAAATTCTAAAACAAGAAAAAATCGTTTTATAAGAAATTATGTAGTTTTTAAATATTACTACTAGATATTAATTCGGTGCCTTTACTATGATCTCTTATGACTTTTGGTCAAACTTAAATTTTTGTAGGTCCTAAAGTAGTTATAAAAGGCGAAGCTTCAACTTCAAACGCAATCCTTGCGGAATAAGCTTAAAAAATCGATCCGCAAGGAGCACTTGGGATTCTGCATTTTTCTTTCATTCCAATTAAATAATCATCATTGTGATATCTCTGGAACCACTTTTTATGTGTCATCGCATCTTCTTCAAAGGCTGAACAAATTATTTCGGTCACCTTAGCAGCATTTTTTTCAATTGAAATGCAAAAAGAAAAAGTTTATAGTTAATTCGTAGAATAGAGTTAAGTGCCAGTCAATCAGTTTGAAAAGAAAAAAATTTATATTTTAAGTAGGATCAGTTTTTCTTGCGTAGTTCTGAATTTCACGAAAAAATATTGTTTCCTAAAAGAACGTTACAAATTAAATATTTTCCACAGTTTTTTAGTAGAATATTCAACTACTTTTGATTACATCTTTATTGGCTTAAATTTCTTCTCTTTGATTTAAAACTGAAGTATTTTGTTGAAAATTTATCTTTTACTTGTTTTTTGTTTTGTTGTGAAAAACTGACCATTTCATTTGAAAAATTAGATGCCTTGTTGAAGATACGCCCTTTTGGTTAAATTCAACGGTTTTTAATTGAAAAAATTTTTTGGTTCAAGTATCAACTATTATACTTCACGTTGGTTGTTCAAGATTTAACTCTTTGGTTTAAAATAAACTGTTTTCGTGAAAATCAGGTTATTTTTCATTAAAAATTGATTAACTGAAATTTGACTTGTCCATTTTTCGTAAAAAATTCACTTCTTTTAGTTGAAAAATCAAACTTTAAGAGGAAAATTAATGTATTTTATTGAAAGTTCGTCTCCAGGCTGCAAATTAATCTTGATGCTCAACGATGAATGCTTTTGGTCGAAACATCACTTTTCGGTTAAAAATTTACCTAATTTTAACATGATTCCTTTTTCTTTTCTTGAAAATTGATCTTTTTAGTTGGAAATTTAATTTTGTATTAGAAAATTGATATTGTTTTTAAAAAATGATTCTTCTTGTTTCAAAATTCATTTATTTTAGTTAAAAATTTCAATACTTCTAAAAATTTCCATTAGTTTATTAAAAATATATTTTATGTTAATTTTTCAGTTGAAAATTGGACTTTTTGTTACGAAATTCATCTTCTTAGTTAAGAACTCATTATTTTTGGTTAAAAATTTAAGTATTTTGTTCAAACCTTTTTTTCTTTTGGTTCAAAACCATTTTTTAACTGTAAATTAAACTATTTAATATTTGATTAAATTTTTGATTTATTAGTCAAATTCATTTCTTTTGATACAAATTGAAAGATTTTACTGATTTTTTTATAATTAATTTTTAGCTTAAAAATTGAGTATTTTATTTAAAATTCGTCTTTTTGTTCAAATTGACGTGTATTTAATTTAATATGAACATTTCTTAGGTACGAATATCAACTGTTCAATTTTTTGTTGAAAATTCGTCTGTTTTCAGTCAAAATTATACTAATTTTTTGAGAAGTAATTTTTTTGATTCATGATTAATTACCTTAAATGAGAATTCATCTCTCTGGCTAAAAATTTAACTATTACATTGAAAAATACGCTTTTTTTGGTTGAAAATAGATTTTTTCACAGAAAATTAAACTATTTAACTTGTGGTTAAAAATTTTTTCTTTTTTAGTTAAGCATTCACTTCATTTATGACAAATTGAACTATATTGTTAAAAATTCAATTTTTCAATCTACAAATTTAACTATTCCATTTTTGGTTCTTTTTGTTGAAAATGTAACAATTATTTTGAAAATTTGTTTTGTTTTATTAGAAAATTTACCTTTTATAATTATAAATTAAAATTTGTAGTTGGAAATTTATGCATTTTGTTGAAACTTTGTCTTTCTAGTAGAAACTTAATCTTCTTGTTTAAAAACTTATAATTTTTGGTTGAAAATTGAACAGTCTTTTTTTTGGTTCAAAATTTATCTTTATTCGTTGCAAATTCTACTATTTGTAAGAAAAAGAATTTGGTCGCAACACATACTTCGAATTTTTTCAGTAGACAATAATCTTATGTGTGTAAAACTCAGAACTACGCAAGAAAAAGTGACCTGTAATTAAAATATTAAATTTGGTATTTTCAAACTGAATAAACTACATTTTTACTTTATTTTACCAATGAACTATAAAATTTCATGAATAATTTGTATAAAACAGGCTGTTTTTGATTAAGTAAATTTAAATTTTCGCACAACTTGGACCCAAATCGGTTCGCCCTTTAAATTTAAATTTTTTAAATTGTATATACTTAGGAAGTTGACAGTCGTTCCACGGTCGTTCTACGTTCCACGTAGATTCGGACAGAAAATTCAATTTTATGTTAAAATAAAAAATAAAAAAAAGCTTCCGAGATAGGGGAATAGTGAATGAGAAACAAAAAGTCTTGATCGAACACAATTATTTTATATCAAGAAAATAAAAATTGTAGATCGGGATATCACAACACAACTGAAGTTTGCTAAAAATAAAAAAGAGAAAATGTGTATATATATATATATATTTTTTTTTTAAATTAAATTATAATAATTTTAAGAAATATCAATTCTAAGAGGATAAGAAAAACGTAATATAATTTTAAAATTTTATTTCAAATTAAAAAAAATAATTACATTAAATCCGAGATTAAAAAAATCCTTTTACCCAAAAGTTTATTTGATTTTTTAAGAGAATCGTTTACAATAAAGCCTTTTTCAATAAAACAATTTGTTTCCTTACTTCTGTACTGTCACCCTTTATTTACTCTTCTACACATTTCTTCATTGATACTCAAATAGTAATACTTCTAAGTATAATGAAATATTTGGATCCAAGACTTTTTACTTCTCTAAACGCACGCGCGGAAATGTAGATTTTTACTTTCTAATATTAAAAAAGTAAAGTATTAAAAATTCAAGAGAAAACATTTGTTGTTATTTTAAGAGTTCCAAAATGTTTTGAATCGAAATCTCTTGAAATTTATTATAATAATAATTTTTTTATTGTAAAACTTCCAGGTATATTGCATTTGGGTTTTGAATATTGTAATATTAAATATCGCGAAGACCTCTCATAGCTATCTTCTTGTTTTATTTTAATTAATTAAGGACTTTTGCCCGCATTTTCAGGATTTTCCCCGACGTTTAGTATTTTATTTACAAGTATTACGAATTCACTAAAATTCTTTAAAATTGAAGTTGAGTTCCTTTTCATTCTTTTTAGTTCCTCTGAACTCTTTTCAATTAATTGAACTTCTTAAACATTTTCTGAAAACAGCTTAGTAGAAGCGACGCTCAAAAATAGCTGTCAACTGTAATATTTAAAATAATACCAATTTATTTTGAACTTTTTTCCGAGATAAGGTATTTAAACCACTTTCTTCTTCACCGATGTAAAGAGTAGGTAATTTATTATTGAGAAATGCAATTTTTGTAAGCTTTTGTAAGCTTTAATTCTTCTAATTTGCCTGTATTCTCAGATCCTCAAAAAACCAAAGGCTACCTCAAAAAGCAGAGTGTTTAGTTTAGACGACCAACACCAGACTGGTCGCTTTATAAGTGCTCTGTCTGAATTATTCAAGAGCTTTAAATTTATATTAGCACCTTAATTACATGAATAATTTCTACTATTTACACTTACTAAGATCAGTAATTTTGTAGTTCAGCTGATCAGCAGGAACAATCTCTTCTTTTAATTTCTGGCCCTTTACTCCATATCTGACTCTGTAATTCATCAGATCTCCATAAGTCTGCGTGGGTTCATCCCAGCTTAGTTCTAGAGTCGTCGGATCGTCCCTGTGAGTAACTCTGTTAACAAAATATAACGGTTAGAAAGGATGCGATGAGAGGAGTGAAAAAAATTTGACTAGAGACTTACTTTATTGTAAGTTCAGGCCTGTGGGGAACACCACCAGGAGTCTTGATTTCAACAGGCGCAGAACGATTACCATCTCCTTTTCTTGTCAGAGCGGCCACTTGTATGATATATTTTGTGTCCGGTTGAAGACCCGTAATATTCGCCTCCATAACATTCAGTTCTTGAATGTTGACTTGCATCGGCTCATTCAGAAGGTCCTTGTTCTAAATTAAAACACGTAAAACAAATGTGGATGTTGAACTTTACCGACATAAATGATCAAATAAAAAATGTGTTGACAACGATTTAAATGCTGTAACGAACATGATGCATTCAAATATTAAACAATTTTTTAATAGTCAAAGTTTGGATATTTTCAAATAAAATATTTCAATTTGTACGGTTTCTCATTTATAGCATTTAAATGGTCTGTGGATGTGAAGTTTGAAGTATGTGAACCTAAAATCATTTACAACTGAACAATTCTGATACCATTAACAAATAAAACAGTTGCATGTTAAAGCATAGGAGATGGAATTTTAATTCAAGACAATAAAAGCTGTAATACAATTTTGATTATCTTCAAAATAGAACAAAATTTTCTTCAATGTAACTTTTGAAGTTATAAAACTTGAAATAAAAACACTTAAGGGCATGTGATACTTACAGTTTCCCCGGCTTTTTTTCCACAAAAATGAAAATTTTTAAAAACTGAATTCGGAGATGCTATAAAATATCATAACGGACGTCCCCGGACTCTTTTTTGAGGGATATTAACAAAAAAATTTATTATGGTAAATAAAAATTTTATGCATATATATTATTTTGAGGTTACGTCGTTTTTCATCTCTGCCTTTCCGATAATCTGGAAATTATTTATGAAATAAATTTTTTTGATTGCCTGCAAAAGGGGTTAGTTCCGGGAGATTAGTTACTATGTTTATTTGCAAGTCCAAAGTTTTCGGCCAAAAATATTGTGTAGTTTGGAAGTAACGCACAGGAGAATTGTAAC
>NC_046659.1:65526789-65549971 GCF_010883055.1 Belonocnema kinseyi
TATTTCATTTACCAAAAAAGTTCTATGGTTCACAAAAAAATTTTGTTCAATGGAAAAAACAGGTTGGTAATGTAGGAATCCCACTGTGTCGCATGCCCTTAAGCCTAGTATAAAATTAAAAATCTTTAAAATAAAACTGTTTAATTTTTTTTTTCTTAATTTAGAAATTCGAAATTTAAATCTTTCTGGATTAATACAATTTCAATAGAATAATTTGTAAATAATAAGAATGTTAACTCATTCTAATTGAAAGGTTGTAAACTGTATTATTTCATATTAAAACTTTTAAATGAGTGCAAGTAAATATAAGGGAATCTGAATATACAAAACCTAAATGTAAACAAGTTTATGTTAAAAGTATTCATAGTTCAATAAAGAAACATTTAAAGTACTCTATAAGCGAACCACTAAAAATATTCAGTATTCAAAATTAAAAAACTAATATTTAATAAATTGAAATTTATTAAAAAATATTGTTTATTTGATCTCCAGTGTTCATATTCTATAAAAGTCAAGCAGCTTTACTCAGTTTTGCGTATAACTACTTGAAAAACGTATTCAAAATATTCTAATTACAATTTTTTCTTTACAAAAAGATTTTTAAAATATAGTAAGTAATTATTTATTTGTGGCACTATATACAAACAGCAGTAAAGCAATTTAATTTTTTGTAAGCTTTGGTAAATGCATTCCAACTTTTCATAAAAAGATATAGCAAGAGATATTCATGAAATCTTCATGAAAGTAAACATTTTGCTTCAGGACATGAAAAGTACATTATAGTGCCAGAATTTTAAATTAACTTTTAAATATTTAATTTCAAATTATCACACGAATAGTTGGCGTTCACTTTTTCTGTTCTTTTATATTATCGAGGTGAATTTGAACTCAAAAAGTTGTACGTTTTTATTTAAAATATTTTATTTTATGTATGAAAATAGTGATGTTAGATATCTTGAATTATATATTATTATGTGACGCGATAAACAAAACCAGATAACTCGAAAATATCCCATATGTATTTTTTAATATTAAATACACCAAGATTTTTCATCTTTTCGTTATTCGGGGTTGTTACAGAAGTCGGATTTCAAAATTCCAGGCAATTTCCAGGTCAACTTTGGATCAATTTCCCGGGAATTTTTAAAAATTATATTTAAAAATTGAACTCAAATCAATTTACAAGAATGATACTGTTTACAATATAATTTCCAGAAAACAGTTTGTACATTACGGGCGGAAATGATCTATTACGCGCTTTGAAAAATTGCCTTCATCTTTATAATATTAACACGATTTTTTCCTCATAACAGCGCGAAGGGTAGTAAAATTCTGCGTTTAATAAGCCTAAATTTTAAAGGGAAAATGTTAATTTTACAAGCATATATTGCAAAATAACTTTGAATTGAAATGATTTCGAAAAATTGGAACAGAGGGGATTGTCCTGCAGTAGACAATCAACCTACAGTATATAATCATTAATTATAAGTACAGACATGAGTAAAATAATCAATTCTCATTTTGATGTATGAGCCTGTATCGTGGCTTAACTACTAATTACATTAAATTGATTATTTTGCATTTATTAGTATTTTAAATAAATGATTATGCATTGTAGGGTGGCCTTCGCAAAATCTGTCAATAATTTATTTTTTTTAAGTTCAGTTTCAGTAAATTGACATTTTGCCTTAAACATAGGTATATTAGACGCAGTATATTACTAACTTTCGTGTTATTTCAACGAAAAAATCTGATGTTAATTTTATACAAAAATTAGGCACTTAAAAACAGCTCAAAAATAGGCGTGTAGATAATATCAACCAATAATGTACATAAGATTGTTAATCACGCAAATTTATACAGGATTTTCGACTATTATTTTATCATAAACAAAGTTTTTCAATATATTACAAAAGAACTAATATGTAATAGAGCTCATTCAAATCTTTAGTGCGTATAACTTAATTAATTTCTGTCAATCTGAATTCGTAAGATGAGCAGGAAAGTACTAAAATTATTATTAAAACTTAAAAAGGAAATAGCAATAAAAAATTGAAGGATCCTTTTCAAAATTCCTGGAATTTTCCAGGCTTTCGAGGTTCTATAGCAACTCTAGTTTTATTTTAATAATTTCATATTTGATCAAATGTGACATAAGAGTTTATTTATATAATCCTCCCAATACAACAATTTAATAAATAAATTAAAAAATAGAATTCGAATTTAAGTTATTACGAACCTTCTCACTAACTTCCTGTATATGAATGTGGTACCCCCGTATGACGCCGTTTTGGTCTTTCGATTTCGGTGGCTTCCATTCTACATGGATGGCTGTAGAATTGATGGGTGTAGCTCTGACCTCCTGAGGATCTCCTGGCACTGTAACGTAACTCAATGTTAATTTGCATCCCTCAATCCTACCCCTTGCTACTCACACGTACAATCACACACTCAAACATACACGTTCACACAGGGTGGGAAAACTTAAAGTGCAAAAATGTCGAACGCTGTGCTGAAAATAAGAAGAAAATTCTGAAAATCATAATTAAACTTAAATTGCCTATAAACAAGGAAGTTAAAATTAATCAATTTCCACTTATTCGTACGTTTCCCGTCAAAAGTAATAATAAAAGATCATTTCTACAGGATGGACTCAAATTCAAGATAGAATTAAGAAAATACTATCTTCAATTTAGCTTTTCCAAACCGATAGAAAAAGTTGTGGGTGGTAGCTGCAAAGGAAAACTAATGTACAATATAAAAAAATTATGATAATTTAACATAAAGGAAAAGAAAAAGAAAGGTAGAAAATAAAGAGAACAAGCAATCAGTCACACAATTCAATACTAAAACGTTTACACGATGACCAGAAACGTCTTACGCCACACTCTACGTCCCTATCACGAAATATTCTCCATTTGAATACCAATAATTTTTTTGATTCACATTTTTATCTCA
This sequence comes from Belonocnema kinseyi, assembly GCF_010883055.1. Taxonomy (NCBI): domain Eukaryota; kingdom Metazoa; phylum Arthropoda; class Insecta; order Hymenoptera; family Cynipidae; genus Belonocnema; species Belonocnema kinseyi. The sequence goes on from NC_046659.1 coordinate 65,529,748, forward strand.
TTTTTGAGAAATGATCGCGTCTTTGATAAAAAACGCAGAAGGCTTAACGATAATGGCGGTATTATTGGAGAGTCCATGATGAATTATAAAATTGATTATCTACAAGTGTCCAGGAAAAAGGAAGAAAAAAGCTGTGCTCCAAAACAAAAGCAAACATACAAATCGCCGTCATCATTAACGATTCAAAAATTGTGCTTAAGAGGGCTTGTGATTTCATAAAGAGTGATGATATAAATAAAATTTCTAGTCCGCATATTTACAAAAGCGGAGGCTGACATCAAAAATTACTCAAAATTAATGGCATACATGTGTCATGGACAGTCCAGTATCCGACGTACAAAAATAAAATCGCGTGTAAAAAACGGTGAAATAAAATTTGCAACATGTAGAAATTTGTATAAGAAATAAAAAATCAACACTGCCTATCTACGTTCGAGGAAAAAGATAATAATTACAGCTGCTACTAAAGTTTCGCTCGTGGTGGAATAAAACCCCACTGTAAGAAGTCAATACACATTTAAAAAATCATTTATGTAATTATATTATTGAACAGGGGCGAACCGGGATTCATCAACCAATCAACCATCAATCATAATAGCTTTTCAGACCACCCCAAAAACATCTACGCCATTTTTTGAAAGAGTTTAAAAGATTTCTAAAACTTTGAAAGAATTAATTGATAAATATAATGTTATTTTAAAGATTTCAAGGGATTTGATCAGATTTACAAAGAATGCAGTAATTTTTAAGGACCTTAAAGGCTCACAATAAGGTATATTAATTAATTTTCCAGGATCATAAAGGATTTGAAAGGAAATCAAATATTTCGAGGGATTTTAAGGGATTGCATATTTTAATGGGTTTCAAAGAATGTATTCAGAAGAATTAAGATATTTTAAAGGACTTCAAAGGTTTTTAAATATTTAAAAATATATCAATGGGTCTCACATATTTTAGAGCACTTTTAAAGATTCAATGGAATCTTTGAAGAATTAAAAAAATGACAAGGAATTTCCAAAGTTTCTAATGATTTTAAGAGACTTAGAAAATGTGCAAGTGGTTTTAGAAAATTTTCGGAAGATTTAGAAAGAGTTTACTAAATTTATAGGATTTTCGCAAATTTAAAAAGATTCCAACGGATTGCATAGAATTTAGAAATCCTTCAAAAAGATTTTAAGCAGCCTTGATGGATCTCAAGGGATTTTATCAGATTTCCAAGAACTTAAATAATTTAAAGGATTTAAAAGCTTACCTTAGGGCATTTTAATGAATTTCCCAAGTTCTCAAAGTAGGATTTCATAGAATTTCAAATATTACATGGAATTTCAAGGAATTTCATCAGATTGAATTTAATTTTACTGTGTTTAATATTTTAATTGATTTACAACAAATAAAGGATTTTAAAGACTTAAAAAGATTTCAAAATATTTTAAATATTTTAGAATTTTTTTAAAGATGCCATGAAATCTTCACAAGATTAAACAAATTTCAAGGTTTCTTGTGGTTTCAAAGAATTTCAATAGATTCAAGAGGATTTGACAAGATTTATAAGATTTTAGCATATTTGAAAAGATTATATAGGAATTTCAATGGATTTTAAAAGATTTCGGAGGACTTTATCAATTAAATGTTTCTAAAGGTTCAAATAGGGGTATATGAATGGCTTACAAAGGATGATAAAGAATTTCAGAGGACTTAAAATATTTTGAGGGATGTTAGGAAGTTCATAAAATTTCATGTAATTTCACGGGATTTCATATTTTAATAGATTTCAAAGAATCTATTCACAAAAATTGAGGATTTCAGCATAATTTAATAAATTTCAAGGAATTTCAGATGATTTTAAAGGAATTTTAAGAGATTTAAATAGACTTAATTAAATTTCGAAGGTATTTTAATAAATTTTCCAGGATCTCAAAGACTTCCATTAGATTGTAAATATATACAGGGATTTTAAGAAATTTCATCGGATTTGATTTATAATAATGTCAAAAGATTTTCTAGTTTAATGAATTTAAAAAAATTTATTCACAAGAAAGAAGGCATTTCAAACAACTTGAAGATTTGTTAATATTTCAAGATACTTGAAAATATTTCATGATTTTAAGAGATTTACCAAAATTTCATGTGGATTCACAGAATTTCCTCGAACTTCGGAATATTCGCAAGGATTTTATAGGATCCAAAAAGTTTTAGGGTGTTTGTAAAGACTCCAAGGGATTGTTAAGTGATTTTAAAATAGTATCTTAAGACTTCCAATATTTAAAAGATTTTTGATTCTTTTATTGTTATTTTAAGGGGCGTTACGAGCGGCCCTCGATGTCTTTCGGCCCATCATCTTATATGACCGATTCAGTCCCACGCCAGTGCGCCCCTTCTTACTAAAAATGGGATACAATATTTGAAGTAAAAAATTCAAATTTGGTTTCGAGTGCATTGACTTTTACGGCAGGGTAGAGAATGCAAATTGAAATAGAAATAAAATATCACACGCCTGGCATAAAGGTATCAAACTGTGTATACAACCGTGAAAAATACTGTTCTACAAAATAAAAAAACACCCATCATAGCGATTTGTCTGTTTTATGAAACAAAAAAATGTAACAAAATGATACACTAGCGACGCGTTTCCCATAGTGTTCGTATTGGGAAAAAATTTATAAGCGAAAAATATGAAAAAAGAATATAGTTAATAGTTGAGTTTAAGACGAGATTTTTTTTTGGTTTGTTGTCTATGGAGAGAATACTCACTTTTTTCAGCTGCGCCCCAAAAGTCGCCAAAAAAGTGGGAAAAAATTCATAAAAAATCGTGTCAACTTCGCACGTACAAGAATGTAGAGTAAGATTAAAAAATCTTAATTAATGGCAATTCAAAGAATATAGCATCTACTGATTGTCGTAAGGGTCAATAACGGGTCCTCTGTCTCTTTCTTTCTCGCTATCTCGCTGTCCCCATTTACCCTCACATGCGTGCTTTCTCTCCCTCCCATTCATGCATGGACAGTAATTATTATTTACACCCGATGGAGGTTAAATAATTAAATAATTCTCTGATACGGTCGTTTTTCGCTCGGTCCTCGGTTGCGGTTGGTCGCAGAGAGGCGGGAGACGTGAGAATATTTTTGGCATGCGCAATCACTACTTCCAAATATAAAGAAACTAATAAAGGCTAATGTCCACCTGTCCCGTACCGCAAAAGAAAGGATTTTTTTTTTAATTTACTTACTGGCCGAAATTAAAAAAGGAACAAATTTCTCTGGTTCAAGCCCAATTTGTAAAGATGAAACAAGTATTATAGCATGCAAAGAACAATTTTTTTGATACTAAAAAACATTCTGAGTGTATATTATTTAATTTTCTTCGAAATTGATTTTAATTTCCCTTTCTCGGCGATACGAAACATCTCCAAAGGGAAGGACCTAAGAAAATGCTTTTGGATAAAAAAAGGAAATAAACCCATATAAGAGAAACAAAAAGAGGACAACAAATACATAGGTAAACTACGTTCGTGAGGGGTCATTCGTGAAAAAACTCGCGCTTTTGTGTTGTAAAAAATTACCCGTCGGAGCATTCTGTGAAAAATTGGTATATGCTGTTCTGAAAAGTCACCGCAAAAAAGAGCCGGGGGATTTATTTTGGTTAAAAAGGTGTCTCTCGTTCTTACACACTCAACCAACCAACCAATAAAAAGTCAAAAATACGCGGACCGACACCGTTCGAAAATCGTACGTGTTTGGGGGATGGGCAAACAAAAAATCTTTCTTAATCGGAATTATTCGGAAATTGTGGGGGCTGCCATTTATATTATACAAAATAATTTAAATTATTTGACGACTTTTTAATATAGTTTATGAAGTCTGTGCGTTTTCGTTTTTATTATAAATCCTAAATCATGCATTCCGTCCTTTGTGAAATGTAAATTTGTAAAGGAAAAAATTAATGTGATTCAATGAGAGTTCATGTATGAAAAATTTTAATTGATTACGCCTGTCCGAAAAATTTCAGCAATTTCACTCTGTTTTATTGTACGGCAGAAGAAAATTAAACAATTTCTAAGTTTTGTGAATTTCCACATTCACAAATTGAAACTTTTTAAATTGAACGCATTAGAATTCAACGTTCGAAAAAATTAATCTACCTAGAAATTTTCAGAAATCAACCATTTTAAATTGTATTTCTTCAAACTTGAACCAAATTTGACCTGCATTCGCGAAAATGTAAGCAATTCGGAAACTAAAATTTTTAACATAAAACACTTTAAAAATGTTTTAAATTTACTTTTCAGCATTAACAAATTGATAACAACATTTTTATAATTAAAAAAAAAATATTCTATAACGGTAAATGTAAAATATTATAATAAGAAGCGGATAAAATAAAAGAATTAAAAAATTAATAAAATTGGACAATTTTCATTGCAGATGGTAATTTTAAATGTAAATTAAATGTTCTACTCTTCAAATCGACCTTCTAATTTAATTTAGACAACAGAGGAGATTCAAATAAAGTTTAATAGTTTGATATTGAAAATTATACAGAAATTGCAATCTACTTCAGAGTTCTTACATAAGTCGGATTTCAAACTTCCAGGACATTTCTAGGTCAAATTTTGACCAATTTCAAAGAAAACTTTGTCGAAATTTTTTAAAAAAATTTGTACTTAAATCAATTTCAAAGCATAAATGTTTATAATATCCTCAAATATTGTTATCTTCCTCAATATTCGATTTGACTTCATAAATTTATATTATTATTTCCTTTTCAATTGACAGAAACAGTTAATTTGATAGTATTTTCCCTATATTCCGACAGATGCCATTTAATTATTGGTATATTGGCATCAATTTCCGAGTTGATCTTGTGCGACTACCCTTTCATGAAAGGCGAACGTGTTATATTTCTGTATTAAATCACAACTGGTGTAACAAACGAGAGCAATTGAATTACAATGAGAAATTACTGAAACATGGTCATTGAATGAGTCAGTTGCTAATCTGGATTGTGTGCCCATCCCCGGAAACGCGTGAGCTAGCCTACCCATTATGGAGCTACAATGACAACTAAGGGATAAAGGGAGATACCATGCGCTTACTTTGCCAAACACTCGAACACAGGAACTCAACGAAAATGACCGACAAGGCTTTCAAAATTGTTATCTACATGAAACGTAGCTTAATCTCAAAATTCATGACTGAGAATTCAACTGAAAAGTATCATACAAATTCTATGTGTAGTATACAATATATAATATATAATGTAATAAATGAGAACCATAGATGTGCTGTTCTGACAATACGAAGGCATTAAATATATCGAGTCAATACGATAGATTACAGACAAAAATCGAACAAAAAGTCGATTCCCATGCAAACAGCTAATGGTATTAGGCAAAAATGGTAAAAAAGTGTATGTTACATCACTACAAAATTTTCTGTGTGACAAACTGTAACTTTCAATTCAAAAATTCTAAGTTTCAAAATTTCATTCACCTGAGATTCATAAAGAACAAATTTTATTTCCTTCACAGCTCTTTGAGCTGAAAAATTAAACACAAAATATTCCTTCTGAACTTCAGGTTCTGAAGATATGTACAAAATTATATTGGACAAATGATTAATAATTCATATAGCTTTCCAATCAAATGACTTTCAATGGCTTTATCATTCTGGCAATTAGTTTTGTAAATGTATGGAAAAATTGATTGTACCAACCATTTGGGAATAACACCAGGGCAATTTAACGTGCCCAGGACTTTACTTACGATGGCTGAACACCTTTGTTGGTCTAGACTCTCTTTCCTTTATACCTTGTCGTTTAAAGAGTGCCGCATAAGTCTGAATTTGAGAGCACGATCCAGAAACTGACACAAACAGATCGGCACTTTCGTTGGATATTGGTATTCAAATGAATCAAATTAGTCGCCTTGCGTTCCTTCGTCTCTCGCCAGCACGTTTATTACATTAATGGTACTACGTGCTAAATACAATAATCTTCAATTCGAACAATATTCATTGTCATTCCAAACTTCGAACCCGAGCATTCTACTGGAAATGCAGTTCAATAATACCATTAACTTGTGCGGCAAGAGATTTATACGTCTCATTCGATGGAATCCCAGACAATACAGACCAAATGCTTTCAAACGACAAGATTTGCTTTTGTATTGCCTTCAGGCAGAAAAAGAATCCGTTATGATAATTAGCATTCGTTTCTTCAGAGATTTGCAAATCTATCTAAGGTCCAGGTTATAGAATTCAGAATTATAGATGTGGTTGCCATTTAGAAAGTTTATTTTTGAAAAATATGAATGTATAAGGAATTTCAATAAAAAGTTGTTCTGACTAGTTTAAAAAGTACAATGAATTGAGGAGCAATAATCGTAAAAATTGTCTAAGACGTTACAGTCTTAAGGCAACAGATTGAAGGTTAACAGATTAAGAGAGATTTTTAAACTTCTGAAGTATGCAAAAAATCGTGGAGGAAAAATATTTCGTTTTTTAGTACCACGAAAAAGTAATAGATCTAGTGACAAAACATTTTTCATGTTTCACTAAATTAAGAGTAAGATAAAAAACGTTGAGTTTGAAAACGTTTTTAACTTAAGTTTTTAAAAGTCTATCATTTAAAATGTTTAACGAGAGATACAGTATCGAAATAAATCATCTACATGCCTATTTTTGAGCTGTGGTTAAAGTTCTTATGTTTTTATAAAATTACAATAAAATTTTTTGCCTAACAATAAGACGAAAGGTAATAAAATTATGCGTCTAATAAGTTTTAGTTAAAGAAAAAATTTTAAAGTTCTTTGGCTCATTTTAAACGTTTAAATCAAACTTGTTACAAATTAATCGTAAATTACCAAATATAATAAATAAATTTCCAACTCTTCACATCATTAAAAAAAATTCAAACCAATAATATTTTTTCAATATTATTAAATTTGATCAAAATATAATCAATAATGATTTTTTAAAACTTTTGTAAGTATTCAAACGTTATTGAAATTTTGCCACTTCTTTGCACCAAGTTTTTACCCTAGGGCAGAATCTAGGGTAAAAACAATCTAGGGGTAAACAATATTACAATTCTTTCTCGTGATATTCTATTTTCTTAAACATCGAAATCAATAATAATAATAAAAATTGAATTAAAATATTTATTTGAATAAATAAAATAAAAATTAACCAAGTTATTATCAAAAATGTTGAAAAGTAAGGTTCTCAAGGTACAAGCACAAACTATATTTTTATTAGTCATCAAATAACATACTGAATTAAATTATAGAATTTCAAATTTGAATAATTTAAAAATGAGGTTTTCAAAATCGAACAATTTTAATTGTGACCTTGAACATTTTTTATTTTTAAATGTTTGATGATAACAATTTTTATAAGTCAAGCGTTTGCAAGTTTGAATTTCAATCCTTTAAAAGCAGACTATTTTTAACTTTTAATTTTAAATTGTTGGATAAAAAAGAAGATTTTTCGGAAATATAAAAACAAATTTAATTAGTAGATCAAAAACATTAAGATCTATAATTCCTAATAGTTGGATTTTTTCCGTTTATATTAATCAATTCAGGTTTCAATTATTTAAAATAAAAAATGACACTCAACATTGAACCATTTTTAACAAAGAATGCCACAAAATTATTATATTTTTTAACTTTGTAGTTTACAGCAATAAAAAAATACCAATTTTTTGTTCGTTGTTTGAGAAATGTAAATTATAATGATGGTAAAGTAAATAATATCAAACTGATGTCTTAAAATTTGAAAATTAAAGACTTGAAGTTTTAGAACATTGATATTTTACAAATGTACAGAATTTCTAAATGACATAAAAAATGCAATTCTTCCAAGAATTATTTTATATGTAATATTATTATTTCAAGAATAAAGGTAATTTACAAACTAATTATAACTTCGACTTGAAACAATTGATAATCAGCTAATGAATTCCTTTTCCATGCCAATGGGATTTTTAATAAAAATATTTGTACTTTGCTGTCTAATCTGGCCTGAAGCAAAGTAATTATTCCTTCCTAACTTAATTTCCTTCTTTTCTACAGCATTCATACGCGCATTCACACCAGTCTCGCCTAGTCGTGATCTCAAAGTGCATCGGCTATATTCTACGTGAAATTTTGAGTTTCAAGGTCACGACATTCCGAGACATAAGTCGCATGGCAGTCGACAGTGGGATGCTTGTTGGGTGCTCTTAGTGCTGGTGCTCGGCACAATATTTAGATGTGCTTTTAAACTCATGATGATTATTATAATACAAGCATAACGTTTTCAAACCCATAAATATATCCATACATTGAAAATCAGATTTAAAGCTTAACTTAATTTTTATAACTAAAAAAAATCACTAGTTGTGCAAAAATGATTGAAAATCAAATTCTTTAAATAATTATTAAGATAATTTTTGTTTTTCACAGTGTATGGAGAATATATTTATGTGAAAATGAAAGTTGCGTATGCGTGTATGCGGTGCGATTGTGCCCGAAAAATATCATTATTGCGGTGCGCGTACGTTCGCTTATAATGTTCAAAATTTGCTTGTGCTTCACAAAGTGCGAGCTTACACGATAGGGTGCTTTTAGCAGTGCTTTCTGTCGTACCACTTCGCTTTACCGAGTCTGTTTGAAGGATCATGAGGAAGGCAAGGGATATGTAAAATAATAAAGGAATGCGACTCAATGCAGTTTCGTACTTTCACTTTAAAACATAATCAATTAACTTGAAAAGATTGTTTGAAGATTAGGGTTAAATATTCGGTTATCAGCTTCAAAATGTATCATATATATTTTTGTAAATTTCAACACATAAATTCTGGGTCGGCTTTAAAAATCGATTTTTCTTTTGATTGCTTAATAAAAATGTAGATATCAATTTTTAACATGGGCCGCTGAAAATTGCATTTGAAAAAATAAACCTGCAGGTGGTGTATTTCAATTGGAGAGGTTGGTGCAACACACAGTGGGACAAAAAATGCTTTACTGGACAAATTTTTCTAGACCTTACAATTTTGATCTGATTTGAGCGTTGAAAAAGAGAAAGTTAATTCAATTTCAAAGAGATTTGTGAGATACGATTTTGAAATATTTTTATTTATTTATTGAAATTCCGTTGGATACTATAAAATGCTAAAAATAAATGGGTTTTATCATTAAACGTTACTTTTAACATATTTTCTAAATATATATTCGAATAGTATATTTAAAAAAATGTAATATATAAATTAATGAGTAGAAGTGCCACGTCAAGATTAAAAATATGTTTAGACTTCACTTTTAGTTTTTTTGTTCGGAATATACTTGAAAACAATAGTTAGTTGCCATTTTCTTCAATTTAATTATTTTAAATTTAATTTTAATAAACTTTCCATAGAATTGATAAAATATTTGTCAACAATAAATAATATGCACGATATTTTAACTCTAAACAATTTTCCTATGTTCTTTTATCTATGAGCTACCATTTTTTGTTTATATGAAAAATTTTATTAAAAAATCCATAAAACTGCTAAAGTCACAACAGAGTAAAATTTTAACTGTTTGAAGAAACAGTGGGAAACTCTTCAAAAATGAGATCGTGGATTTTTAAATAAAACTGTTGATAAAATAATGAAACGACATTTGACCCTTGAAAATTGACAAAAAAACTGTATTTGTTTATAAACAAATACATCAATTTGTTGACAAGTAATGAACTTATAAATTTGTTTATAAAATATATAATTATTGTTCCTGAATGAAGTATCACAAGATTAAAGATTTTTCCAAGGAATCTGAAATCGATAGCGTTAAAAGCGGAAATATGTCGATTAAAAATAAACGAATCCCTGTATTTTTTTTATTAAATTCATTTACACACTTAACAATTGTTCTTGGGGATTAAAAAATCGCAAATAAAATTTTATTTTCGACAAATTTTTAGTTAATTCTTTTTAAAAACTGAAACTTTTAGAGCTATAAATCTTTAAATATGTATTTGTTCAATTAATTTCTTTTGTAACATTAAGAATTAATTTACATTTAAAAAAACGGTAAGTAGACATTGTTTTTACGTATATTCCGAACCAAAAAATGAAAAATAAAGTCTCCAAGTATTTTTAACATTGAAGTAACACTTTCATTCACTAACTTGTTAATTGTAAAATGAAACTTTTTTCTTAAATGTTGTAATCTGATTGTATAAAGTTTTACATACAATGCGTAGTTTCAACAAATTTTTAAATGTCAAAATTGGATCTCACAAATCTCACTGAAATGTAGATAAAAAAATTATTTAACGCTCAAATAGGATCAAAATTGTAAGATTAATATTAATCGGTCGAAAATAATCTAACTTTACCCACTGTGTAACAGTTTGAGGTAACGAAAATAAGAAATTCATTCTCCCTTTAAATTATCCTAGATAAACGATATTTTAAAGAAAAATTAAATATCTCTTGTTCCCTGCAATCTGTATTAAAGGAAACCGAAAAATAGGAATGTTTCGATAGGAAGAGATCATGCAATTGAAGAATATTCGTCTGAAAAAGATTAAATTCTGGAATTCATCGAAAAATAGATTTGAGTCCCAGAAATATGATGAAATTCAGAGAAATGCCTTCCGAGGGAAAATGCGGGAATTTTGAGGATTTTTTCTGGTAAAAATAAAGTGTCCCATGCATCGGCATGCCATTCATTGAATAAGGGAAGAATTGAAAATCGAGTGGTTGTCAGACTCGGCAGAGTTGAGTGGTGGGTATAGGTAAGAGGAAAGTCGGGGAAGAATCAGGGTATGTGGAAGGTTGTGAAAGGACAATTTAAAATTGGATGCTGGTGAACTTTTGGATCTTAAACAAACGAATGCATGCTCTAAACATGTGCAAACAATAGAACTAAATCTCAACTAAAGACAGAAGAGCCTTATATCAGAGATATAGAAATATATATAGAATATATATAGGGAAAAAAAGAGTTAAGTGCGTTTATATATATTCTTGTGTGTAAAATACATTCGCGTGTAATGCTAAATATATATAAGCGTATCAAAATGGATTTGCTAGTTGCCATTCTTCCGCAAAGTTAATACTTTCGCATTCCGAAACTTTTGACACATTAATCTTTCTTTATTCTAGAATCCATTTTTGTTTTGTTCTCATTGTTCAAAAGTTCCTTGGTAGAAGTCGAAAGTGCGAACAGACAGGAAGTTTGGTAGCCTGCTGGTCCTTCTATTTTCTTGAGACGTGGCAAAAGTGAGTAAATAAACTAAGAACGAAACAAATTAATTTTACTGAATCACGTTAACCATCCGAAAGAAACATAGATTGTGTGAATACATATTATTAGATAGTACGTAGTGTAAATTATCTTAAAAACTAGCTGTTTTTAAAACCTGGATCATCCTCCTGCAAATGCTTTAAGAAAAGACAAAAATATTTCGGTGAGTATTAGGTATTATTAATGTGTCAAAATCTATTCCAGCAATGGCACAAAAAACTAGTGTCAAAAGAGATTAGGCCCTGAAAAGACATTTGAAAAATTTTGTTTTCTCGCTGACTTCAAAATTATTTGACAGCGGTCCAAAAAATCCGTGGCTGCGTGTACCTGGAAAAAATCCTGGGGGCACAATGGGCGGCAAGAACAAGAATTTTACCGCAAAAAATTCCAAAAATATAAAATATTGCCAGCCAAAAATGGCAAGGCTAGTTTCGTTGATCAAGGGAGTCAGATTCACAAAGATTTCGCGAGGAGAACATTGATTAGAGAAAAGGAGAGTAAGATTCTCGAAGTATATTCTAGATGTGAGTTCTGTTTGAATTTTATTTTTCTCAAATAGTTATAATTTTATGGAAAGAGTACCCTCAAGAGAAAATATGTGAGTATTATAATATATTGTTGAAATGGAGTAAACGATACAGAGAGAAAAAAGAATGAAAAGAAAATAGGATTGTGTTTGGTTAGTTTGAGATTGAAGGGAAAGAGGCAGAAGAGTTAGTGGAATCTGAAATCGAAAATATAATTAAAGTCAGAATTGTTGGCGCATCTCGCACTGGAAACGCGGATTTTTGGCAGGCTTTTATATTTTTGGCTCCCACCTGCAAAGAGCGGTCTAAGAAGTACGAAAAGAGTCGAACGAACTTTTCCGAAAGCGATTTTAACTGTGCTCTGTACAATTTCTAGTGATTTATGTAATCGTCAGTCCGGATGTAGAAAATTGAATTGAAAAAAAGCGAGAATCTACTTAAAAGCGTTTTCCGTCCTTTGAGAAAAATCGATCCGATAAGTCATTCGGCTGTACAACGCATTCCTCACGCCATACTCCTTGCAGGCGTTGTAGGTCATAAAAAGATTTTCGTCAAGTTTGATACATACCATCCTCGTGAGTTCTGACAGTCAACGGATAACTGGGAGGTCCGTCACCTACGCTGGTCCCGGCAACTACCCAGATCCGATACTCGGTCCACTTTTTCAGCTCGTCCAAAACAAATCTTGTGTCGTTTAGTCTGATGACCTTGGCTTCCGAATCGGACCGTCCGCTCTCGACGACTTGGAGTTTGTAGTAAGCGATCATTCCATTGGAGCGGTCCGCAGGTGGAGGATCCCACGTTACCAATATAGATGTTGGGCTGACTGCCTTTCCATTTACATTCTGAGGCGGAGCCCCGGGTACTGCACAACACTCAATTATAGGAGGGGAAAAGAAAAAAGGGGGTCTGTACAGGATTATCGCAGCCACCAACCAATGATTACCTCTGATTGTTCTTCGAAAAGAAATTGAATCTCCAACAGGGTGGTTTCATGATTGGATAACATTATTGCTAACTACTTGTGCTCAAACTAAACTCGCAATGCTCTCTAGAATTTGCTTATTGTGACACAGCCCCTCTTAATTGAAGCGTGAGAGAGCAAGGAACATAACAAACTAATTTAAAATGTTATTTTTAATCAGAGTTGCTACAAAATCCCAATTTCGAAATTCCCCGGCTTTCCCTGATCATGAACATCAATAAATATATATACAACCCTACACCTAGGAGATGAATAATTTTGATGCAAAAATAAAGTTTGACTTTAAGTTTATTTTAAACAATTTTCGTGACAACAGTCATACAGAATTGTATGAGGGATCATCCACAAATTACGTAAGACATGTTAAATACACGGATTTTCAATCCAATAGTAGAGTTTTCAATTAAAAAATATAAATTTTTAACAAAAAATGGTAAAATTACATGTTCGGTTAAAACAATCAATTTTCAGCGAAGAAAAAAAAGGAATTTTCAACAAAATTGATGAATCTTCGGTCATAAAATGAATTCTCGACAAAAAGAGTAATGGTTAGTATTTCGACTAAAAGATATTTTAATTTTCAATCAAGAACAGTTGAATTAAATTCAAAGACAAAGAATTTTCAACAAATTGATTCAATCCTCAACCAAAACAGACGATTTTTTAAACTAAAACGAAGAATTTTCAATAAAGTAGTTAAATTTTCAATCAAGAAAGATTTTCTAGTCAACACAGAAAAAAACATCATAAAAAATGTTGCATTTTCAAGCCGAAAAGACGAATTTTCCTGCAAAAAAGTTGAGTTTTCAATAAAAAAATATAGAATTGTAACAAAATTAAGTTGAATTTTCAACTAAATAAATTATTTTTAGCTAAAATGATGAATTAAATGAAAAAAAATTATTTTAACCAAATATTTGAATTCTTAAGTCAAAAGATGAATTTTCTATCCAAAAAGAAAAAATGTTAAAACAAACAAATCCATTTTTAACAAAAAATCGTAAAGGTAAATTTCTTGTAAGCAAATTAATTTTCGGCCAAATAAAGTACATTTTTAACCTAAAAGATCCATTTTTAACCCAGAAGATTAAATTTCAAGCAAAGCAGATAATTTTTCCACAAAGTATCGAATATGGAATTTTCAACTGAAAAAGACCAAATTTCAACAAAACAAATGTATTTTTCACAAAAATGATGAAGCTTCAACTCATGAAATTACTCTTCTGCAAAAACAAAAAAAAAGAACAAACAAGAAAGTTTCAACAAAATGTTGAATTTTCACCTAAGACAAACAGTTTTCAGCTTGAAATAGAATAGTTAAATTTTCAACTAAACAGATGAATCTCCAATCAAAAAGATTAAATTTCTATAAAAAAGATGAATTTTCGACAAAAATGAAATAGTCAAATTTTCTGTTAAAAAATTAATTTTAATCAAAAAACTAATTTTCAACCAAATTAATTCATTTTAAACCAAAAACATACATTTTAAATCAGAATTAATTTTTTACAAAATACATGACATTTCAAACAAATAGATGCATTTCAACAGAAGAAGATACATTTTCAACAAAATAGTTAAATTTTCACGTAAAATGAATCAAATATTTTACTTAAAATAGAACAGTTAAATTTACAGTGAAAAAATACTTTTAAACCAAATAGAAAAAATGTTTAACGAAATAGTTACATTTTAAACCAAACAGATCAATTTTCAGCCAAAAAGATTAATTTTCTACAAAAGAGATACATTTCGAGAAAAATGAAAAAGTTAAATTTTTTGTTAGAATAAGTAATTTTCAATAAAAAACTAATTTTGAACCAATGAAATTCATTGTTAACCAAAAACATACATGTTCAACAAAAACTTTTTTTTTTACAAAAGACATGAATTTTCGAATAAATATTTAAATTTTTCAAGAGATTTACAACCGAATAGTTATATTTTTAACTAAAGAAATTAATAATTCACAAAGAAGATTAATATTCTTCATCAAGAAACGAATTTTCAACCAAATAGATGAATTTCAATTGAAGAAGATAAATTTTCAACTATAACCACGGAATAGTTACATTTTCAGAAAAAAATTTAATTAAAAAAAAAATTCACAACAACAAAAGGTAGTTTTCCACATAACGGTTAAATCTTAAACAATACAACAAGTTTTTTAACGACAATGATGAATCATTGACGAAAAAAATTAATGTTTTAACAAAGTAGTTCCACTTTCAACTAACTTTTTGAATTTTCAACAAAAAAATATTAATTATCAAGGAAAAAAGTCATTTTTAAGCTAAAATTAGGAATTTTCAACGAAATAATTGAATCTTCAATAACAACAAAATAATTAAAAAATGGTAGAATTTTTTACAAAATATTCAATTTAAGTTCAACTTTAGTTTATCGAAAATACCCTGACTCTATTAGGTTTTCCCTGACACTCCTTGATTTTATGGAATTTCCTGATCTGTAGCAACCCTGTTAATTCAGATAAAAGAGGACACAGATAAATAAATTGGTTCTGTGCATAAAATTCTAACATGAATGACAGAAGTCTAGTGAAATATCAAAATTTAAAATAGCACAAAAGAAATCAAACGCATACGTGGCGACTCTATTTTAATTCGAAGCAGTTTCATCAAGTTGATCGATGAGAGGTGGCTGTGGGAAACAAAATAATGCTTGTCAAAAGGTAAAACTTAAGAATTCATCCTTAAACAGTAAAAAATACGTGATTAGAGAGTCACGCTGTGGCCCTGTTTCGACAAACTGAATTAATTTCGAGCGAAAAACAGGTAAAATCGCTCGAAGATACAATAGAACCAAACGTAAACTATAGATTATTTAGAATGAAAAAAAGGTGCCCAAAATGCACACACATATATCGATGCAGTGCTTAGTGCAAGTTATATGTATGATATGTACGTATATATAAATATATATATAAAGTGGCATCCAAAAATGGTTTTTCCTTTGCAGTGCATGCAATCATTCTCACTCTCCCACACGTTTCAACGAACTAATTCGTTGACCATACAAATTGAGTCTTCTTGATTTTTTTAAAAAGATTTTTATATTTAATCTTCACGGTTAGTGACTTTTAGAAGGTTTTTTTACTCAAATATAGCTTACTCTACTAGCAGGAGCGTCTAGCGCTACGGCATCTCCTACCTGCTGTGCCGTCGTGATCCACGGTTTTCCATGAAGAAAAACAAATCGATTGATAAATAATCGATGATTATAATTTATGGAAAATCGGGACCATCGCCCATTTGGCACTCCTTGCTGCATAAACTTTTTTTCTCACATTTTTTCGTTTTTTTTCTGCTTACCATACTGCTTTGTCCGAACCGGATAAGGAGTCGTTGTGGCCCCCTCACCCCTTTGCGTGCGAGCTGCTAACCAAACGTAGTACAAAGTGTTTGGATACAATCCGGTGAGGGTGTAGTTCTCCGTCACGGGAATCCGACGATGGTGCTTTTCCTGAACCGCCCCCCCGAAAATAGTCATTAGAGAGTTTGCGATTTAATTTTCATGTACTAAGCAATAATCCCTAATCAGGCAAAATTTTTGGATTTTGAGATTTGTCCAGATAACTTTGGAACCAAACCGAAAAATGGATAGATTCCGTTTTCAAAACAGCGATTTTTGTTTACTTTTAAAAATCAGAAATTTTATTTCCGAAAACAAAGGTAGTACTAATAGAAATTGTATTTTATTGCAAAATACATTTTGATAAGAGAAAATATGATGTTTGAAACAAGTTTATATAACTTGTATAGAAAATAGTGTGTTTTTTTTAAATTTAATAATATGGAATATATATTCCGGGCGATTTTGTAGGTTCTCTTATATTTACAAAAAAATCAATTTTTTCTCGATTGATTTTAGTTCCACAGGGGAAAGAAAATTAAATTTTCTTCTTAACGTTCCTTCTAAAATGATTCATGGTTAGTTAAAATAGTAAAATAAGAATTTTTTAGTTCTAGTTGCGCTCCTATTAATTTTTAGAATGTTGAACCTCCTATTTTTAATTGAAAAAATAAATACTTAAATCTAAGAAAAAAAATGCCCTGAAATTTCCAGTTTTCTTTAAAGTATCTCAAGTTTTTCCAGGTATAATTTTTCGTCAAATTATAGTCTTAAATATACAAGCACCAACGATTAATTAAATAATACTAAGAATATAATTAATCATTTATTGAATAGGTATTTAAAGTTCATGGATTTGAATAATAATTCTGAAGAATTTTTATTCCATCTTCTTATACGTCAAATGCTGTCCATATTTGAGTAACATTATTGTGGGTGCTATATTAAATTCAATTTAAATCGCTTCAAAGTTCGTAAATTTACAAGTAAAAATATTGAAACAAAAAGTTCAACAAAACAAATGTATTTTTCAACAAAACAAATGTATTTTTCACAAAAATGATGAAGCTTCAACTCATGAAATTACTCTTCTGCAAAAACAAAAAAACTAAAAAAGATCGACTTTCAATCAAAAATAGAAGCGTTACTTTTAGGTTAAAAAAATTAATTAAAAAAGAAAGCATTTTAAACAAATAGTTAAATACAATAATATAAAACTATTTTTACAAAAGAAGAATAATTGTTATTCAATTTTGTATTGCAATTTAAGCAAAATGAGTACGCTCTTGAAAAACTCCCCATATAAAAAAATGTCATGACATTTCCAGGTTTTTCCAGGCATATAAAAATTCCCTGACAATTCCAAGTTTTTCGACAAACTACATACATTTACAACTGAATAGCTGAGCTTTTATAATGAAAAAATCAATTTTTAATCAGAAATGCAAAAGTTAAACCTTCATTAAAAAGAATTAATTTTCAATGAAAAAACGAATTTTCAACAAAACAGTTCAATTTCCAATAATTGTAAATTGAATTGTTTTGTAGAAAATTCGTTTTTTTATTAAAAATTATATATATTTTCTAACAAAATTAGGAAGCTTCTACAAAAAAATTAATGTTTAAGAAATTTGTTCAATTTTCAACCAAGGAGTTAAATTTTCAACAAAAAATATAACAGTTTACATTAAAAAGCAGATTTCAATTTTTTTCTAAGCAATTAAATTTAACCAAAAAAGACGAATTTTCAACAAAGTACATGAATCCGGAACTAAAGCAGACTAATTGTGACCCAAATAGTTGCATTTTTAACCAAGAAATGGATTTTCTACCAAAAAAGATTATTTTTTTATTTTGAATCCGAAAATGTGAATTCTCTGCCAAATAGATCAGTTTTCTACAAAATAGTTTCCATTTCAAGCCGAAAATATGATTTATCTGCAAAACAGTTGAATTCGCTACCAAATATAGTTCAATTTTCTACCAACGTGTTGAATTTTCAAGCTAAAAGGACGAGTTTTCCGCTAAACAGATGAATTTTTAACCTGAAAACATAAACTTTCTACCAAATAGTTGCATTTTTGACCAAATAATTAAGTTTTTAAACCAAGAAGACGAATTTCTGACCAAAGAGTTTAATTTTTAATAAAAATATGAGTTTTCAACAAAAAAGTTAATTTTCAACCAAACAGTTGAATTTTTAGCTAAAATCATGAATCTTCATGAAAAAATGGAATTTTAATAAAGTAGTTCAACTTTCAAGCAGGGAGTTGTATTTTAACCTAAAAATCTGAATTATTAATCAAAAATTTGTTTCAGAAAAGTAGTTAAATTTTCGACCGAGAAAGATTTTTCAGTCAACACAGAAAAAATGATGAATGTTCAAGCCAAAAAGGCGAATTTCCTGCAAAAAGTTAAGTTTTCAACAAAAAAATATGGATTTGTAACCAAATAAGTTGAATTTTCAAACAAAGAAATAAATATTTAACTGAAAATAGAATAGTCAAATTTTTAGTAAGCAAATTAATTTTCAACCAAACAAAGTACATTTTGAACCAAAAAGATAAATTTTCAAACAAGAAAATTAAATTTTAAGCAAAGCAGATAATTTTCCCACATAATATGGAACATGGAATTTTTAACTGAAAGACACATTTTCAACCAAACAAATTAATTTATCAAAAAAAAAAAGAAGTTTCAACTCATGAAATTACTTTTTCGAAAAAAAATAATTTTCAGATGAAACAAATCAATTTTTCAACTTAAAATAGAATAGTTAACTTTTCAATCAAACAGATGAATTTTCAAATAAAAAGATTAATCTTTTATTAAAAAAGATAAATTTTTGACATAAATGAAATAGTTTAATATAGTTTAAATAGTTTATGAAATAGAATTTTTAACCAAATATGTGCCGCATGTAAGACACCATAGAAAAATAGTTTCCCATCATTTTCTCATCATTTAGGCAATTTATGCTTGGCCAAAAATTTACACGTGCTTTCAGCACATGTTTTTTTATAGTTTTATTTGAAAAAAAGTCATAGTCTAAACTTGAGAACTCCTTGACAACTATCCGCCCCCATATTTAAAATCCTGAAATATACCCTAAAGTGGTGCCCTTCATTAATTTCAGATAATGATTGAATGATTTACCTTGGCATAAGTATCGTTCCAATATAGCTCATAGCTGAGAATATTTTCGGCGCTATGAGCAGGCTTGTCCCATTGGAGCGTCACTTTGGTCTCCCCAATGTCCACTGCCTGTAAATTTTCGGGCTGACTTGGTACCCCTTGTTGCGTTTTTATTTGAACTGGAGGACTAACAGGACCAGGCCCAACACTAGTGATTGCCTGAACCGTGATAGTGTAAATTGTGTGAGGTGTTAGATCCGAAATGGTCGTCAGCTGGTTATTATCTACCATTTGTGATTGCCATGACGCCATTGGCTGATTTGGATCTGTTGTGTAGTACACCTTGTAACCCTAGGATAACAAGAAAATTAGATGGTCAATTTGGTTCCAGAACAAGTTGTAGACAGGGATGAGAAGTTAAATTGAAGTGATGCAACAAGTTTGAAACTACTTAGTACTTACTGTTACTTGACCATTTGGAGTTTCTGGCTCATCCCACTGAATCACCATAGTACTGGAACTAAGAGGTCGGACTTGTACCTTTCGTGGCGCCGTACCAGGTTCTAAAACAAACATTACCATCAGGAGAATTCGAAACAGTCCATTTGGCTAATTTCGATGCTAAGTCGGCCTACATACGAAACAAAAGATTTAAAAAGAGGAGGACTATGTATATTTCTCAAATTTTATTTTCCCTAATTTTTATTTTGCCAAACAACAATTTACTATAATTTTTATTTTTCCGACTTGCCAATTTTCTTCATCTTTATTCTTCCGAATTACTATTTGCCGTAATTTTTATATTTTCGAATTCCTGTTTACATATTGTTTATTATTCCTCATTACTGTATGGCACAAGGAATCATCCATAAGCTATGTTACCAATTTTAAGCAATTTCTTAACCGCCCTCTTCCCCTCATTGACATCCG
>NC_046659.1:65549981-65584523 GCF_010883055.1 Belonocnema kinseyi
GATTGTGACACTGATTTTTTTGTGTTTATAGCGAATCAAGTTGCCAATATGTCTATATTGTCTACGTGAACGTGTGATAAACTATGAGCTTCGATAATAAATAAAGAATTAAAATTAAAAAGTGATTTTCAGCGTAAGTGTTCAAATGTGCATAATTAAATTTTACATGACAGTTAATCTGGATATTATTGAATTATAAAGTGAAAATGTACATTTTTAACTGAAAATTGAATATTTAAACTTTTAATTTAATGAAAAAATAATTTTCTACCAAATAATTGATTTTCCCAACTAAATTATTGAACTTTGAAGGCAAAATGACGAATTTTCTATAAAAAAACAGTTGAATTATCAAACAAAAAAATATGAAATTTCGATAAAAAAGTTAATTTTCTACCCAAAAAGACGAATTTCCAACAAAATAAAAGAACTCTTAACCCAATAGTTGAATTTTGAAATAAACTAGATTAATTTTTCAATAAAAAAAGGAATTTTCAACAAAACAGCTTAATTTCCAATCAAAGAGATGAACTTTGAACTAAAATTTCGAATCACCAAGAAATGCATTTTAAGAAAGTAGTTCATCATTAAAACCCAGTAGTTAAATTTTTAGCAAAAAGATGAATTTTTTAAACAAAAAGATTAAATTTCTATAAAAAAAATACAACGAATTTTTGGAAAAATTCAAGAATTCTGATTGAAAAAGTTAAATTTTCAACTAAAAAGATACAATTTTAAAAAAGAAAATTAACTTTCTACTGAAAAAACGAATTTTTAACAAAATTCGAGACTTTTCGCCCAAAAAGGTTAGTTGAATTTGTAAGAAAGAAATTTTTTTAATTTTTAAGAATATAATTCCACGTTAAAACCTATTTGTTAAATTTTTAACCAAAACTATAAATTTTCGAACAAAAAGATTATTTTTCTAACACAAAAAAAACAAATTTTCAATAAAATTTAAGAATTCTCAACCAAAAACTTGAATTTTCAACTAAAAAAGATACATTTTTAAATAAAAAGATTATTTGACTACCAAAAAAGACGAATTGCTAACAAAATTCAAGACTTCTGAAGCAAAAAGTTAAGTTTTCAACTAAAAAAAAAGAATTTTTAAGCAAAAAAATTAATTTACTATAAAAAATAAGAATTTTTCCTAAAATTCAAGAGGTTTCGAACGAAAAAATGAAGTTTCAGCTAAAAAAGATAATTTTTTTAACAAGAACATTAATTTACTACCAAAAAAGACAAATGTTTAATAAAATTCAAGAATTCTCAACTATAAACATAAATCTTTAAACAAAAAGATTAATATTTTACCAAACGTTAACACACGTACTTCTAGAAAAAATTGTTCTAAACGTTACTTTGACTGGGACCCCCCTCCCCCCTACCGTTTTTCACCGTGGATTATGTGAGAACTCCTCCCCCCCTCTCTAAAATGGCAACGTAGTTTATGAACGATCCCTAACTCTTTGTTTTTAGGAATTACAATTTGGCATCATTTATATTTTACCGAATAACAATTTTCGATAATTTTTACTTTTCCGATTTTTTTTTGTCAATAAATAGTTGCTCGAAATTCATATAATGCCAATTAGAAATTTAAGTTAGAAACATTGCATGGCCCATTTGAAATTCATATCATGTGGAATATTTTCAGTGATACCTGACGATTATTTGGAGACCAAAAATAAAACAAATGGCTGGAGGGATTATTGAATAAACTTATTTGTTTCATTTGCAGGTTATTACGTATGTTTTCGTAAAAATAATTCTAAGGCAGTACTCAAACATGAATGAAATTTGGTTTTCCTCAAATTTTTGAGAAAGGGATAACTTCTAAAGGATAATATCTCCCAACCTTTATGAGAAAACACATCCTGCTTTCAGTTTATGGGAAATTATATGCACTTTGATTTTTTTTGGGAGAAATTTAAAGTAGGATGCAGTAAAGAAATATTTAAGAAACTGATAAGAACTGCATTTCTTCATGACCATTCAAAAACTTTAATGGTTTTTAATGGGCTTTAAAAACACTTTTATCAAAATATACGTAATTATCAGCAATTAAATAATAAAATATTAAGTTTGTGCAAAATCCATTCAGCCCTTTTAAGTTGACTTAAGGTAAAATAAAAATTATTTCAAAAAGTGACTCGGTAAAATAAATCTGATACAAAATACTATTTCGGTCGAATAACACTTATGTAAAATTAAAGTACGGAAAGCTGAACAATTTTGTGAGAAAATTGAGTTTAGCTTTCCCAGTTTCAATTGCGATTCGGTAACGCGATTTTCGGTAAAAAAATATTGGGAAAAATAGAATATGGGGAATATTCATGTGCCTCAAAAAAGAGGTGCAAAATAGTTAGTGACTAGAGTTCTAAAGGTAAAATATCCTCTAGAGAATATCTGCGTTCAATCTTTCTTTTTAGGAAATTTATGAATTTTCAAATACCGCAGCTTGAAGCTTTGCAACTATCCAAAATATTCTCTGATTTCATATTTTTAGGGAATTTTAGAACTCTGTTAGTGACGTAATAAGGTGAAAAACCCTCAGACCAAAACGCCGAAGTAGGTGCATTTTTCAAATTAAAAGAGCATAATACGTAAAAGTTTTAACAATAAAGTAAGAATTAATATACACTTTAGTCATAAGACACCAACGCGATGAGTGCGTTAGAGATGGATGAAAAAATAGGAACCAAAAACAAAAGGTTACTACTGCACTCTTAGTACGTAATTTTGACTTACTGTCACCTCCATATGTTGAATCCGCTATAGGGAAAAGGTAAATCGATTATTTTCCGCTTCTATAAATTCTAAGTTGTGAAAACATGAATGTAAATTAACTCATTCGTATTTTCACTGGTTGGTCACGGGTGCGCTACGAATTACGGAAAGTGAGAGTTGCGTTGTTTCTTCGTTGTTTGAGAAAAATTATGGAAAAGTATAAATGACGACGAATAGTTTTTATTGTTGGCGAGTGAATTTATCAGAAATTTCCGCGCGTGCAACACACAGAGAGGATATAATGGTGGATGAAAAAATACTTATCACTTACATGAATCAAATGTGCCCACAGTGGACAGCGTGAAAAAAATATAAAATTTCCCTCAAAAGGCATGCTAAAAAATCGACCCGGTGCAAAACACTATCTAGGTGAAAACATCAATTCTATTAATTGATTGTCATTTTCCTTAACTTTTTAGCTACATATTGAAGAAGAAATCGAAATTCATAAATGGTGAGATTCCACAATGCAGGAGCGAAATATGATTGAATAATAACAAAAGCTAAAAAAAGGTAGTTTTTTTTTAAACACATTTCATAATACTTATAAACTAGAAAATAAATCGAAGCATCAGCTCAAAGAATGTTGTATGAACAGAGATTTTGACTCACTGTAATCTATATTCATACTGTTCGATTTTTATTGGGAAATTCGTCGGCGGTAGCACTAAAATCAATCAATTTTAATTTTGACGTTTAAATTTAAATACTGGGGTATGTATTGCTAGTTAAATAACAACAAAACATTTAGTGGAAGGAGTAAATTTGAAAATATTGATTCAAAGTATAAAGTATAAATAATTTATAAATCAAAAATATATTTGTAATTTAAAATCATCTAACTCATTGACTTTAAATACGTAGGTTAATTATACAACCCTACAAAAGTATTCAAATAGTTATGTATACTTATCATAATGAATTTATAATGATTATTATATAAATGTTGATATAAATATTACAACATAAATATTTTACAATTTATTTATTTATATTTTTATAATTCTTTTTATATTTATAAATAATTCTTTTAAATTAAACTATTTTAAATAAAGGAAACTTCAGGGCATTTATTTTAGAGACACTTTAAATAACTACTATGGATAATCAATACGAAATTTTTCAATTTTAATTTAATATTATTTTATTCCATTTATAGAAGATTTGATGTTAAAAATGTTTGAAGATAAGATTCTAGTCTAAATATTAATGGTCAGAGAAAATAAGAAAATTGGCCAGGGAACAATTAGGGAATGACGAGAGGAATCTTAAAAATCAAGTTTTGCGGCAAACATAATATAATATTCTTGATAGCAAGTTATTTGCCTTGTCTTTCTATTTATTTCTTGTAGTTGATTTTACCTGATAAAAATTCAAAATAATTTCTTTTTTGAAAATTCATATTTTAGTGTTAAAAATTCAACTATTTTCTTTAAATACGTCTTTTTGGTCTAAAAATGCATTAGTTAATGACTTTATATAACAATTTTTTTTTAATATCTATTATTACATTAGTTGTTGAAATTTCATATTTTTTGTTTAAAATTGATATACATGACCTTAGGTTTAACCACTTTGTTAAAATAAACATTTTTGTTGAAGATTCATTACTTGAGTTTAAAATTCATCTCTTTTATTGAAAGATCTTTTTTTTTTACAAAAATAATTTTTTTTAACTCACTATTCAACAACTCCAAGTCTAGATTCATCATTTTAGTTAAAAAGTCCTCCTTTTGGTTCATAAATGCACTATTTGATTCAAATTTGATCTTTTTAAAATGAAAATTTAACTATTTGCATAAAATATGAACTACTTTGTAAACAATTTTTTTTTTTTGGTTGACAGTTCAGAAAATTATTTTTCATCTTCTTGTTTGAAACTTTTACTATTTGGAAATGGACTTTTTTGCTTCTAAGAATTCATCATTTTTTTGAAAATTCAAATGTCTTCTGAAACATTCGTCGTTTTCGCTTGAAAAACAAACTATGTAATTAGAAACGCAACTGTTTTAGCTGAAATTTCATCTTTTTTTGTTTGCAAATTCAACTGTTTGGTTGAAAATTTAATTATTTTATTGAAAATTGTAGTATTTTATTCAAAAGTTATTTTTTTTGGTCGAAAATTAAACTGTTTTTTTTTTAAATCATACATTTTAATGGAAAATTTGTCCTTTTGGATTGAAATTTGGTTTCGTTTAAACATTCATTTTTGTATGGTATAAAGTAATCTTTGTTTGGTTGAAATATATCAATTTGCATTTTTTTCAATTTTAATCTGAAATTGTATCGTTTAATTCCGTTTATAAAATATTTTACGATAAAAATATTAGTAGATTAAGTTGATCGTCTTTGATTATTAATAATGAGAGAAACAGAAAAATTGATCAGGGAAAAATCAGGGAAAATTCAGGGAATTTTAAAAATAAAGTTTTTTTGATGTCCTGTTTACTGGATTGCATTTTGATAAAAAATAATATTTTAAAGTAAAAGTGAAATATAGAAATCCAAAATCCGATTAAGGTGCTACCGTGGACGAAATTTCGAATCCAACAAATCTTACAACGTTCTTTGAGCCGGTGCTTTAATTGATGGTAAGAGATGCAATAGTGTATTGACAAAAATATTTGATGTGATGAATATCTTTGTTGAGAAAATCACGAAAAGTCGGACAGCTGTCACAGTGTTTGAATGACGTAGAAATATCATTCATTTGAATATCCTACATTCATATTCACTGAAAGATAAAATATCGACAGAATAAAATAATAAATATTGAAAAACTCTGAAGACATATTCGAAAGGTGGATATTCATATTGTATCAAAAGTTAGTGTTCAATCCACTAGCTTATTGGTCACTGAAAATGCTGTTATTTCACTTTGATACATTTAAATACTAAGTTTGAAATATTTCGAACTGGAAGATTAATTTGTTCTTGATTTTTGTTGAGATTTAGTTAATCGCGAGTGTGAAAATGTTTATAAAATACTGACTTGTTTCGCCAGTGGTGACTATCACTGGGGCACTTGGGGGACCTCGTCCAATGGTGTTGACAGCAATGACATACAGTTCGTATTCTGTATAAGGGCTAAGACTTCTCACGTGATAGTACATTGTCGTGATTCCAGATATTTCAGCGTAAGCTTGATTTGCATGCTTTGGTTTGTGTTGAATGACGTAGTATTGTAATTCATCTGGTCTTTTGTAAGACCACGTTAATTTCACAGAAGTGGCTGTAATATCTGAAACTTGAACTTTTTCTGGTTGTCCGGGAAGAGCTGCGGAAAAATGCGTATCGTAAATAAGAGCTGTTTTTATAATTTGCGGAGATACAAGTTTTAACTCATGGAAAATTCATATGATAAGTTTAAGATTTAAAAAGTGTTTTGAACGTCCTCCTGGGGGAAAAAAAAGATAGCAGGAACAAGACAATATGTCAGTTTTCTTTTCCAGGATGTTCCGAATTTTTATTTCCATCTTTTTTTTTATAGCTCAGTTTATCAACACGTAGACTGATGGTGTCATTTTTTACTTTCTTAGTCAATTGAAAAGAGATCAAGGAGTTGAGTAATTTCAAACGGTTTTTAAACATTTCAAGCGATTTATAAAGATTTTGAAATATTTTTAAGATTTCTGATTTGGAACAGGACATTTTAGAAATTAATTATAATTCTGATTCTGAACATTAAATAATTTTTGGTCACGACAATTAAAATTCTAATTTGGAACAGATAATTTGGTTAAAATAATAGAATTTTGAACTTAAACAGGTACTTCTTTGAAGTTCCTTCTTTTAAATCAGAATTAAAATTACAGTGTAACCCTTTAATAGCCCTTCCGAGAATTGACGCCGTGCCGCAGGTAGGTGTAACAGGAGCTGCGCGGGATCTGCTACTGTCACGCAGGCGAGCACTCAGGCGTGAACAAATAAAAACGGAACGGGCTATATTGAGTTAATTCTCACTCACCGTCAGCCCCCAAAACGACGCTATAGAAGAGTTTCACTGTATTTTATAAAAGTCACCCCATATTAAAAAAATTCTCTGTTCGAAGTCAAATAATAATTCTTGATTAAATTTCTCGGCACTAAAGTATAAATTATAATTCTTCATGGAAATTCCATCTTCAAAGTTATTATTACATTCGCTTCAAAAAATCCTTGTTCCAAGTCAAAATTAAATCTATTTACAACATTTTCTATTATAATTTAGAAATATAGTAACAACCTTTTTATAAAATTTTGAAGAAAAAAGTTTCCAATTCCGACAAAGTTTCATTAAAAAAAAAAGAATAAGTAAATTAAGAAATTTTTTGACTTGGAACAAGGAGTTTTTCAAAATTGACGCACTTTGACTTGGAACAGGGATAGCTTCTGTAAGTTATATTTAATTATGTATGAAAGCAATTGTAATTTTTATATTAGTGCATTGGAGAAAAAAATCCCGGTAATTGAATGAAATTCCCTGTTGTTTGCCATTAACAAAAATTACTCTTTATATTTTTACATTATTTTCAAATTCATCAATATTTTGCTTTATGATTAAAACAATTATTAATTTACACATGACAAACTTATCCTCGACGGCAGAGTGAACTAATAAATATTAATCGAAACTAAATTAATTATTACAAGTCACACCACCACTCCTTTATTAATAATTGCTTGAGTTATTTTAATTTTAATTATATGAGAGTTAAAATTTTATATCTTAGTAGGTTAAACGTTATCGGAATTATTCATCAAATTGCAGGGACGAAGTTGATTTATCAATTTTTTAAGAAGATATTGCATAAGTAGTGAAAATTTCAAAATCTTCTTAAAAATGAAATTAAAACATACTGTAATGTCCTTTAATAATTTTAAAAATAAATTTCTATAAAATCACATCAACTTATCGTCATTATTACTGTAAACATTTTGGCTCGCATAATGCTACATATTTAAAGTTGAAACAAAAATGCTGGAAAAATTTTAATATTTTCCTCTGCAGATTCAATTATAATATTTTTATTATTATTATCCTTAGGATGAAAAAATCGGCGTCACGATATCCGAGACTAAGGTCACTATTGCTGGGATGTTTAGCTTATATTATACTTTATTTAAAATTGAAGAAAATATTGGTATTTGCAATATTTTAAAAATATTTTTTAATAATTGACAAAATACCTTCATTCTGGCCACTTTCAAAGAGAATTTTGATAGATTACAGCTTATTTAAGAGAAAAACATTAAATTACTAAACAATACTTAGTAGATAAAGTGTAAAAAAATAGATTCTGCGATAGAAGAAAAAATACCCGATCCTAAATAAAATTCCCGGGTTTCCCCGAATTCCCGATCTGCTAGTGATCCCGAAAAGGATCTAACTTTTATCTCCTTTGCTGCATAAAATATACCATGTATAGAAATAGAATAAATTGGAATAAAAAAAAGAATACAGATTCGGACCATTATGGGATAGAACATTTCGCCTTTCGTCGGGGAAGGACTTTGTATAACTTTTATTTCAAAAGTAGATCGTTAAGAATAATATTTTATTTTGAAAATTGCTAATGGTATGTAAATTACACTACATATAGCAGGCCTCAGGCTCACTTCAGAGAAAAAAATAGTGTAAATAGTGTCACAAATTTGAACAAAAAATAGTTTGAAAATAGTGAAAAATTTTTGGTTTGTAAAAATACACTTTCAAAAATTTCTTTTGTAATTTTGTTCCAATATCTGAGTTCATTTTGGTGATTTTACTATGAACGGCTCAATTGATATTGTTTAGTTTAAAAATCCAATTATTTACTTAAAAATTTGTAAAAACAAAAAAAAAATATAAACTAAAAAATAATCAAATAAAGCAGGACTAACTTCACATCCATGCCTCAAACTAGTTGCTTAAATTAATGCTGCAAACTGTAATCAAAATTATTGAAAATTCGTCTTCTTTCGTAGAAAATTAATTTAATTGGTTGAAAATTCATCTATTTTTTAAAAAAATTAGATACTTTGTTGAAAATTCATATTTTCCGAAAGAAGATGCAAGTATTTGTTAAAAATTTGATGTATTCTGTTAAGAATTCATCTTTTTTAGTAGAAAATTAATTTTTTGGTTAAAAATAAAATAATTGCATTTCTGTTTGAAAATTCATTGTTTTAGGTTGAAAATTATACACCCTGGGTGAAAGTTGATCAAATTTGTAACAACTGATTTTTTGGCTAAAGATTTATAATTATATTTAAAAATAAGTTTTTTGTTGTTGTTAAAAACTAATTATTTTAATTATTTTGTTGAAAATTCATAATCTCGGGTTGAAAATTCAACTATTTTGTAGAAAATTTATCTTATTGGCTTAAAAATTCAACAATACGGTAAAAAAATGATATATTTCGTACGAAATTAAAGTGTTTTGTAGAAAATCAGTTTTTTTTTATTGAAAAATAATTGTGTTAAATAAAATCTTAACTACTCGGTCGTTGGTTACAAGTTGAACCGTTCTCCAGAAAAATCATCAAAGTCAACTTAGGTGTTGGCAAAAAATTGCGGACGAAACTTTTTAAAATGTCGTTTTTTAAACCAAAAAAGATATGCTTCGGTTATTAAAATGTTTTAACAAGCTGACATATGTATTTTTTGTTGGTAAGAATACATTTTGAATAGTTTGTTTTTCTATTTCATGCCAAAGCCTAAGTCGAAACGAAAAAATGTAAACTAAAAATTATTCAAATCAAATTTGAAATAACACCACATCCATTGTCAAACTATTTTGTTAAAAATTCGTCTTTTCCGGTAGAAAATTTAAACCTCTGGTTGAAAATTGATGTATTTTATTCAGAATTCATCTTTTTTGATCGAAAATTAATCTTCGGTGTTGAACATTCATCATAATCGTAAAAAATTTAACTTCTGGTTTAAAACTCAACTGTTTTGTAGAATGCTCATCTTTCTGGTCAAAAATGAATCTTTTTGGTTTAAAATTAATCTGCTGCAACCATTATCTTTTTTGTTGAGAATTCACATTTTTCGTTGAAAATTCAAATACTTGGTTGAAAGTGGAACTACTTTGTTGAGATGCCGGACATACTATTTTAGCCAATTAGCAAAATTGTGAGAAAATAGGGCCTTTAGTGTATTTTTTTTCAAAATAGTAGCAAAATAGTGTTATCGCTAAAAAAAAATATAAAAAAATAAAATAAAAAATAGTATCAAATAGAGTGGTGAGTACGAGACCTGTCATCTGATGATAGAATTGGTATAACTTACATTGAACTTTCACCATGGTAGTGGCATCGATTAATCCGAGGTCACTAGCTGCAATGCAAGTGTAATTTCCTGACTCCTGGATGTTGGTTAGCATAAGGACATTTCTGCCGATTGGTAGTTTGTCATCAGGTGTTATGTCGGTCGCTGGTTCCTTCCTCCATTTGACAAAAGGCATTGGTGCACCATAAGCAACGCAGGTTAGGTTTAAGGATGCGCCAAACATAACTTCACTCACGGCAGGTGGAGGAATAGAGAATTGAGGAGGAACGCGTCGTTCTGAAAATATGTACAATTAATTTAAGCAATAAATTTCACAGCACCAACCTCATTTTATCCCGAGGCACATAATAGTCTTATATTTCGATATCAATTTTTAAATCTGGAATATCAGGGTAACTGCAAAATACTATTCACAGAGATCTCAGGGCAGAAGTGATTAAAAAAAGGGGAAATACGGTTATATTTTTAAATGATTTCTGCAATTAACGAATTTAATTTCAAATTTGGATATACTTAGATCCTTGGAAATCCATATACGGCAATATAAAAAAACTTCGTCAAAAATAAAAATTGGTTCAACAAACAATTTTTATATCTTTAAAATCATTTTTATAATCAGGAATATTTTCTCTTTTGATACATTCATAATTAATAATAATTAATTCGTCATACTTACAAGTTTAATTAAGTATTTCGTTTCAATATTGGCAATTTCATCCATATTCTATTCAATACCCTGAATGTAAATTTGAAACCACATTCTTTAGTGCTCCTAAATTTAAATTTAAAATAGTTTAAGTTTGAGCGGCTAAAACATTTTAAATTCCAAAAATATTAAATTTGTATAGATTCAGAGAAAAAATATTTTTGCTTTATAGATTTGTTTAAATCCTAAAGAACTTTGTTTGTTAACGGTAAAATAAAAACTTGAAAATTTTTTATTGGTAAGATTTAAAAAAATTGAGGCTGCTTTATTAGACTCATGACCGATTTCATTTAGATTGAACAGTGATATATTTAAATTTAAAAGAGCTCTAAACAATTTTAAATTAGGCACGTATATCTGTAAAATAAAAGATTATTTTAACATATGAAAATGTTAAATATAATTTGGCGGGGTTTGAAACAGCGAAAATTTGGAATTTTGCGAAATAATTAATTTCGAAAATGTACTAATTCCGGGCATTTTGGGATTTTGAAAATTCGGGTTTAAAAATCTCGGTAATTATGTAATTTTGGAAATTCAATAATTTTGTCAATTTGGGATTTCTGTAGTTGTCTAGTTTCGTAAACTTTTACCTTCGGAATATTTTAATTTTGTCATGAAACATTTTCTGTAGTATTAAATTTTTTTGTTGATTTCTTGCAAATTTTTCATAACTGTGATTATATTTTTGGGTTTTCAACATTCGGGATTTTTCCTTTTTGAATAAATTTATTACCTCATCCTGATGATATATTTGGGAAAATTAAGTTAAAAGTTTCGTAAATCTAAGATAATTAACGGAAAATTCAGTTATGATTAACGGAACATTTATATCGTTACATGTAACGGAAAATTACGAAACTTTTTTGTAATTTACGATACATTTACGAAAATAGCGGCACAGTTTCGTAAATGTATGCAAAATTTCGTAAATCACAGAAACGGTTACGTAAAAGTATTGGAAATTTCGAAAAATTCTTATTACCTTTGAAAAGCTATAACAACGGTTTCAGAATATTTCTGACAGTATTACTAGACTAGTTTTGCCTTTTTGTTTTTTTGCTTCTTTTCCTTTAAAGAAACTATAAACATTACTGACTAAATTAGGGAGTATAATTAATCAAAACAAAACAGCAAATATCATAATTCCATCAATTTTTTGTACTTAAAATCTAAACGATCTGACATTTTTATATTTTGCAATTGTATATTTTGTCAATAGTGCATATTATTTTAAGTTCTTCAAGACTTCTTATTCTTCAAAATCTTAGTTGTTTTTTGGTTGTTGCAAAATTTACGCCAGTTCCGTAATTTAAAAAATATACTTTTTTTGAGGAATTTCAAAACATGAAAGATTGTCCCAAGATACCACATTTTAAAGAAAATATAAGTTATTTTGTTCAATATTTAACTATGCATACAAGTAATTCTACGTTGGTAAACAAATTTTTTGTGAAAAATAAAAATTATGTGTCTCATATTTTGCCTTAGAAAACAATATATTTCAGCTCCAACAATTTCGTAACATCACGCTTAACTTTAGACTCTGTAAGTTAACACATTTAATACAACAAATATATATTCATTTTGCACTTCGTTTATGTGATTCAATATTATACCAATGCAATTTATTATTTTCATACACAGCAACACAAAAAATTAGTTTTAGTAATATAAAGTAATAATTCAAATTTTTAAATTAAATTTTAAATGTTGAATTACTTATAATTGATCATTGCTTTAGTGAAAAACATAAATAAAACTGTCATTACACGCTGTAGCATACTACAGTATTAAATAGGATAATTTTACGGATCTAAATGAATAATGGTTCTTATATTTCTTACGTGAATTTACCATTTTGTCAGAAAATGGAGAGTGGAGAATTTAATAAAAAAGAAGAAACGCAAGGGAATAAGGGAAAGACTGTGATCCCTGTATTCACAAACATAATATTAATTTGTTTGAAACGTTTAATTACGTTAACAAGGAGATTAAGAAGCTTTCAGTCAGATACGCGCATAAAATTATCCCCGATTTTCATTACCTTCTTTCTGGCGTTATTTATCGATTTATCCTTCTATAATTATTCATGCCGTTCTAGATTCTGTCTTTTAAATTTCAGATAAAAAATTTACTTTTGTTCTTGTGAAACATTTATGATTAATATTACAATATTTAGTGACCCATACATCATTTGCAAATTATTCTTTACCTACTTCAATATTAAGTTATCCAATTATTTATAATTAGTAGAATTTTTAATTGAATTGCTGCGATGATAAACTGAATTAATTTTTGGCAGTAAATATGATTTTTAACTTTCGTTTTATACTATAAGAATGCAATTAAATATGAAACATGCATTTTTTTGTTGCATTGATTGCTTGAGTCAAATTATATTATTTGGTTGGAAGAGGTTTCCAATTTCTAAAATTGTTATAACTATTGCAATTTCAGAAACTTTAATTCATATTTTAAGCATTATTATAAAATGACTAAATAATTGAATCTGAATAATAAAACGTTTAAAAAAAGTTATCAAAAATGGTTTTAGTATTTTATTTACCTTTCACATATAATATCGTCGACTTGGAATATTCGGTACCAACGGAGTTATTTGCTACACACTCGTACTTTCCTTGGTCCTTGATGTCAGACTCAGTGATTTGCAGAGCTCCTAAAACAGACAAAAAAAATTCATGAATAAATGTCTTGGTGAAAATAATTTAAAACACGATACAGATATAATTGCGAATATTACTCGCAGTGATTATTCTGAATTTCTACAAATATTTGAGAAAAATTACAAAATAAGCCAAATATCGACTTTTTAAATTGAATCAGGGAAAGCTTGGCAGTGCTAAGTTCACTTTTGAAGAAATTGAGTTTTCTAAAAAAATCATACTTTTTCGCCTTCTTACACCTATTTAAGTGAAAAATGTAGAGGTTTTTTCCATTTTTAACCTAAAATTGATTATTTACACGCATTTAAATATCTTTAAATTTTAAAGCATTCGAACCAAGTGAATAATGTACAATAAAAAAAAATATTTTTTAAACAATACAACGGCAATAATTTGCTTATGAAATAAATGAAATTATTCATTCACTATGATTTTTTTAACGATTTATGTAGTTTCCCAATTTTAAATACCAGAGAAAGCTGAATGGTGCTCAGTCCATAGTCATTTTAATTAGATTATTTCATGCATATGTAGCGCTATCTATTTTTCCAGGAAATTATTACTAAACTGATACATCCTCCAACACAAAAAAAGTTACTCAATCAGTTGTAAATCATTCCTCTCGATAATAGTTTTTTGTCCCTCCTGTAAAATTATGCTGGTTGGATTTAGTACCGTTTAGAATTTCACTCTTCAAATATCAAGTAACTTTTAATTTTCTAAAGCCTAATGTATAAAACTAACAAAAAATCCTATATTATACTTTAATCATCTGCAATGGGCGCTTCTTCATTTGAAGTGTGGTTCATTTATGATTTGGAGTATTAACAAAAATTACCGAATTAACGAATCGAATACTGAAAAATAAAAAATTCAAAGCGTTTAAAATTGAAAACCAAACACTCAAAATTAAAACAATTTTAATACTGAGGGACTCAAAAACATATTTCAAAATCAACGTTTTTGTACCAAGTTCAAATATTTTAAGTCGGACATTTTTACATTCTAAGGCGGAATTCGGCAGGATTTGAAAAATGGTAACGATTCGAATTTAAAACAAAAATGTTGATTTTTTAAATCAAAAAATTGTTCTAATTTAAACTCTCTCACGATTAAACTGTTTCTTCTAAAAAATGAAATTGTATAATTTTAAATGATTCATACATAATTATTCAATTTCATAAACTACAAATTTAAAATTTTCTAAGTTTAAACATTTTTAATAAACTTTATTCGATTCCGATCACTCTGAACAAGTAATAATTAAAAAATCTGCCCGCTACGTGGGCACATTCACATCGCACGCTGCGCGAGCGGCTAGCAAGTTTGAGCGTGCCTAGGGCGCGCAACTGTTGGTTCTCGCGCTTCGCGCTCCATGTTGTATTTATCTCGCGCTTCGCGCTCGATTATGTATTTACCTCGCGCTACGCGCACGGTCTTTATATTTCCACACATTCTTGCGTAAACATTTAAAAATTAAGACTCAAAACATCCACCACTGTAATTTTGTAATTGTGAATTATCTTTTGTTAAAAGAGAGTTTGAGCGCACCTATACGGCACGCGACTAATGGCCAACGCACTCCGCACTTGGTCTTTGCATTTCTTCCGCATTCGGGCACTTTTTAAAATCAAAGTCAAAAGGACCGACAACTGTAATTTTGTGATTTTAAACTCTCTTTTGTTAAAGCTCTTTTGGCTTTAACGAACACATTCTCATCACGTATCTCGTGCTTCGCACTCGATTTTGTCCAAAATGTCAACTTTTCTACATTATACACAACAATTTTATATCAATCATAATACATTTTTTATGTAACGCTGCGTGGGATTACTTATTAAAAAATTGCAAAATAAAAAGCAAATTGTATTTATCATGATTATTTTTGTATTTGTTTCTTATTTTGCTTTAAATTGTATTCTAAGCTGCTCTGAAACATGTATCATTTCAATAAATGTGAATCATTATAATTCATAATATGCTTAAAAATTGAATCATACTAATTCTTATTTCCTTGTTATTATAATTTCTTATTTTTAATGTTGTTTTTTACTATTAAATAAAAACTACTGCGCATCTGCATAGGGTCTAATACAGGAATCTATATAGGGTCCTATATACGAGCCTATGTCCTCTTTCGTCTTTTCGGTGTTTTTTCCAAAAAGTTCATTTTTGCATTTTTTATCGTATGTTTTACGATTAAAAGAAGATCTACTAGTCCAATCGAAAAATGATTAATAATAAATTTATAGATCTTTTTATGCGAACCACTGTTGTCTGGTAATTTAAGTTCGTACCTTGTGTCATTTTTCAAACAAATTTAATATTTTTATTTAGAATGTTATTTTTTACGACTAAAGTAAAAACTAACTGTCCAATCAAAAATTAGAGCTCTTTTTTGGATTAAAAATTTTTGTTTACTTTTTTTCCGTAGTTTATATCGAAAAGTGATTTACTATAAATTTTTAGTTCTTTCCAGGGCGCGCAATTTAAGCTTTTTCACTTTTTTTCGTAACTTGCATAGTTTGACCAAAAAATGGAATTTTTGAATTTTTCATTATTTTTGGTACGATCAAATTTGGAATGTTCAACTTTTCGACCAAATTAAAAAAGTTGTTATCGTAGTCCTGTAGGGCTTTCAAAAAGCAAAGTTTTTCTTCTCTTGGCCTTTTTTCATATCATGTGTTGTTTGGCTTAAAATGTTCACTTCAGTTTGTTTTTTTGGATTTTGAAAATGCTCTAACTTTGCTAATTTTCTTTTTATAGAAAAAAGTCATGGAAGTTAATTGTTTGAGTTTCTGAGTACTATGAACAACCATACATAGAATTTTTATATCTTAAAAAAATATGGTTTCAAAATTTTGTTGTACGATCAAATTTGGAATTTTCAACTTTTTGGCCAAACTGAAAAAGTTGTTATCATAATCTTGTAGGGCTTTCAAAAAGAAATGTTTTTCTTCTCCAGCCTTTTTTCGTATCAGACGTTGTTTGGCCTAAATTGTTCATTTAAGTTTTTTTTTTGTTCTGAAAATGCTATAACTCTAGTAATTTTTGATTTTTCGGAAAAATTCATAACGATACTAAACGAGTGTACCAAAGGGCAATCTAATAGATTACTTTTTTCAAAAATTATCGTGTTCACAGACAGCCAGACAGACAGACATACATACATACAGTGATACAGACAGACACATTCGCAAAAACCTTTTTTTTCGGATTCAGGGGGTCTCAAAACGTGGACATTTGACAAAAACTGGGGGGGGGGGGTTGAATTTTACACAAATCTAATGCCTTCTCTGATGAGAATGTAAAAATTAAAAGACTTTAATTCTAAATTCTACAACATGAAAAGGAATAAATTTTGTAAAAAAACAATACATTTTGAATGATTAATCTGAAAATATTTAGAATCTTTATTTCAAAGTTATTCTATTACCGGAACTTTTTTCTTACTAGTTTTATTTATTATTCAGTTTTTAAGGATATAATTTTCGAAAATTTTTACTATTAAGATCTTCAGTGCATAAAGAATATTCTTTAACTATGGAGACGTTCTAAAAATATACAGAGCTTTTTTCTGATAATGTTGACGCCATCACCCCTCTCCTTCATGTTGTTTTTTCTATAATCGTTTATCTTCGGCTGTTACGTATTTTGGGAACGACCTCTTTGTAGTTTTAGACCTTTATTTTCAAATTACTTAATTTTGAGAAATTTTAGTTTGAAACAAGACAATTTTGTATATTTTAATGTAAACAATTTTTAATGCTTTAAGTTTTAAGGATTTTAAAATAAATTTTCAGGGAATGTAGTTTAAAATGTCCTTCGACTGATAGAGCAATAGTAATTTCAAAATTTATTTTAAAAAAATGGTTATGAATTGTTTTCCGATCCCTGGCGCTTATCGGACTTCTCTAACTTCCAGCGTTTCGTTTATCGAGCGAATTTGGAGTAACAAAAAACTTTCAGCGACAAAGTTGTTGACAACAGTATAAAGAAGTTTTCTGGAAAATTTTAGCCCAATCGAATTGATATTCAAGAAATTATTAACGTCTCAAGTCAATAGCGGCTAGACGACTCGCGCGCGTGCTGTAGGGAGAGTCTCACATCCAATTTATAGCACAGTTCACCGGAGCGAAAATAAAAACTAATCAAGTAATCAGGTAACATCAAAGTATTATGCATAAATAAATATTAGTGCATAATGTAAAATAATTTTTTAATTTAATATTATGTACAGTAGCCCGTGTGGAAAAATGTTCTGGCGCTGGTCATGCCCATACCAGACCGCCAGGTTTCCAGCCCTGGTGCTGACCAGATGGTCTGGCCAAACGTGTAACTTTTATTCTGGCTAACCCCAGGCCAGACCGCCTGGTCAGCCGCTAGACAGGGGCTGGCCAGCCGCTAGAAATGGGCTGGTCAGCCGCTATTAATGAGCTGGTCAGCTGCAAGTTATAGGCTGATCGACTAATGTTTTATCGTTGAGAATCATATCGTCCATGTTTAGAGGATACGCTTTGAGGATACGCTCAAAAGGCAAAAAATGATTTCCTAGAAAAATATATAATATACATGTTTGATATAATCAGTTTAAATTCAAATTTTGCGTAAAAAATATACTGCCGTCAATCCCGTGTGGAAAAATGTTCTGGCGCTGGCCTGGGCCATACCAGACCACCAGGATTCCAGCCCTGGCGCTGACCAGATGGTCTGGTCTAGGCTTGGCCAAAAGTGTACCGTTTTTTCTGGCTAGCCCCAGGCCAGACCGTCTGGTCAGCAGCTAGACATGGGCTGGTCAGCCGTTAGCTTTAAGCTGATCAATTAATGTTTTATTGTTGAGAATCATATCGTCCATGTTTAGAGGATACGCTTTGAGAATACGCTCAAAAGGTAAAACATGATTTCCTAGAAAAATATATAATATACATGTTTGATATAATCAGCTTGAATTAGAATTTTGCGTCAAAAAGATACTGCCATCAATAAAGTCAATAAATTAAATTATTGTTTCTAATACTTATTCCTTTATAATAGCCCGATAATAAGCGTTGAATTCAGAAAAATGAAGAATTTATATTCCTATGAATACGCGATTTTTCCGCCGTCTAGAAATCCTCCAACGGGAACAGAAAAAGTGCAAATCCTATTCCTCTCAATCGACTTACTAAAATTTAACAAAAGCATTTATTTAACCTGTTTTTCATCATTAACTCTTTTTATAACTTATAAATTAAAAAAATATTCAAATTTATATTTATTTATATTTTAATAATTAATTTAGAGGTCTTAAAAAATGCACCGAAGAAATCTATTCAAATATGTGAATTTAAATAATTTTAACTCTAGAGAGGCAGAGTTGAATTGGTTAGAATTAAAATTTCAGAACTTATATTTCGCATGAAGGAATTAAAACAACTTATTACACATATTTTGTGAACTAATTAGAAGGAATTTAAAAAAATCAGAATATGACCACTTCTGAGGAATAAAAAATATCTCTGTGAGGTGTGTTACCGGTACAATTAGAGGAAATGAAATATATTGAAAACACGTTCTCTTTGGGAGAATAGACAACCGTGTGGCGGTCGCTATGGAAATAGAAGTGATTCAATTTTAGAGGTAAATCGATGGAAAAATCGCGCATTCAAAATAATAGAATAATCTTCACTTTTGGGCTGAAATCTGAAAATATTAATTTTTCTTCATTCTACGCTTATTACCTGGAGATCAAAAGCAGGTTTGCACTTACTATTTATTTAATAACTTAATAAAAATTTCGTACATTTTACGCCTCCGCTTTTACAACTAACTTTTGGCTGGATTAATATATTATTAGGAAAATAATAAGAAATTTTGACAGTTTCTGACACTTGATCGAAAAAAACTAGCACTGTATCCGAGGGGTTGGAGTCAAGCACTGTCAGAATACTTCAAGTTGTGACGTCAACTGGCAAGATGTCTGCACGCCGAGGGCCAAGCAATGAATTACAATTACTTTGGAAAACTTGATTGTTTCAATGACTTGGATACAAACATTTCACTATAAACTATGTTAGTTTAAAAAATTTCATTATAAGCTCTGTAACTTTTGGAATTGTAAGAAAAAATGTACTGTATCGAACTTAGATTCTTTTCTTGGCTCGCTGATCTGCGCCAGGCCTGGACCAGACGAGACTGTCAAGATGATAAGAAAGAAAGCGTGTTTTCATAGTTTGCATATCTTATTTTCCATTATTTTAGGCATCCTATAACATTTTCAAAATTCATCCAAAAAAATTTAGTGATGGAACTTAAGATTTTTTTTCTTGGCTCGCTGATCAGCGCCAGGTCTAGACCAGACCAGACTCTCGAGATGATAAGAAAGAAAGTCGTGTTTTCATAGTTTGACCAGGCCAGATTGCCAAGGTGTTAGAAAAAAATTTCCATAATTCTAGACACTTTGTAATATTTGTGAAGTATGTCAAAAAAATTTGCTGATGGAGTTTATGATTTTTTTCGTTCTTGGCTAGCTGACCAGTGCCAAACCTGGGCCAGAACAAACCTTCCAGACTAGACGATCTAGATAAAGCCAAACCTGAGCCAGACTGGTGTCAGACCTGAGCCAGCTCAGTTCTTCCAGGCTAGATAGTCTAGATAAATGCAGACCTGGGCCAGACCTGTAACCAAACTGCTCGGACATTTTTCCACACAGGAGAAAGGTTCTTATTTTTAAGAAACTGTATACAAGTAAAAGAAAACATAAACATCTTTTGGTTGAGATTCAACGGATAATTAATTCTCAAAATTTTTCAATGCTCTAAATTCGTGGAATTGAAAAAAGTGAAACATTGAGAAAGTACGTTTGTTTTTCATTCCTGTTGTAATAGACCATATTATTATTTATTTATGCATAATATTTTGATACTACCTGATTACTTGATTATTTTTTATTTTTGGCGCCTGTGAACTGTATTATAAATCGGATCTGAGACTCGCTACAGCCTGCGCGTCAGTCGACTAGCAGCTATCGAGTTGAGACGTTAATAATTTCTTGAATATCAATGCGATTGGGATAAAAT
The DNA here is from genome assembly GCF_010883055.1 of Belonocnema kinseyi. NCBI lineage: Eukaryota > Metazoa > Arthropoda > Insecta > Hymenoptera > Cynipidae > Belonocnema > Belonocnema kinseyi. The sequence continues at coordinate 65,570,481 of NC_046659.1, forward strand.
TTTCCAGAAAATTTCTTTGTACTGTTGTTATCAACTTTCTCGCTGAAAGTTTTTTGTTGATCCAAATTCGCTCGTTAAACGAAACTCTGGAAGTTAGAAAAGTCCGATAAGCGCCAGCCATAGGAAAAAACTTAACAACACTTTTTAAAAATAAATTTTCGAATTACATTTGGTTTATCAGTCGAAGGACATTTCAAACTACCCCCCTTGAAAATTGTATTGAAAAATCCTTAAAACCGACTGACTGAGCAATGGTAGAAGTGAAAAACCAATACAAATTAATTTGGACAAAAAAGTCAGTTTTTTTATTTTAATTAGAAAACTAAAACAGCTACAGTTTTTGCCTGGAAAAAAGATGTGCAATGAAGTTCTGCATCTAGATATAGCCTTTAAAAATTGAAATTCGAAAATGTTTAAAAAATCTTCCAGGGGCCTTCCCACTCCCAGCCAAATAAGTTTATGTGTTCTTCGATCCGGCAGCTCATTAATCTTGAAAATTAAACTATTTCATAGTTTTTTACTGTTTTAATATTAGAGAATTAAGTACATAAAACTTTCAAATTTTCAATTGAAATCATAGAAAATAAATTCACTGAAATCTCCTGGTATTTCCATTTTCCTGTTGCAGTAGCCACCCACTAATAAACGCAAGTTTTTTAAACCTTTTTTTTTTGAAGCTATTTAAGAGCTTCGAGAAAAGAATTCCACGTGAAACTACAAGGAAACAACAAAAGGAATGTCCTTATTAGGGGTAGTTTTGCACATTAAAGAGCAATCTAAAAAAATGTTGCTTATGAGTAAGTGGGATCTTGAAAATGTCGCTATATTTTAGGGTAAAATTCAGAAGGACCCTTGAGCACCCTTGTGGCTATTGTAAAATGTCTAATCATATAGTATTGTCTTATGACTTCCAACAAGTACTGAAAAAGCAGCTGGTTAGTTTCTGGTGATCAGTAGCAATAACCAATGATTAAAATCGAGCTGTAAAGCAAGTAATAGAATACAACCAAGGGGGTGGTAAATCCGAGATCAAAATTATCATTGTGCAAGTATAGTTATATTGCAGTTGGGTGAAATTGCGTGTTTTGTCGGAAAGTCATTGTAAGGGGTGCTTGAGGGGACGTAAAATACCCATGATAGTTGCGAGTTGCACTATAACATGTCGACGGTCGTATGTTTGTTTTAGCCTTAGGGCTGAACGAAGTTCGTCGAAAGGAGGGGGGGGGGTGTAGGGCGGGGGTGAATTATACCAGGGACTGACGTCGGTGAAGATAATCACACGCCTTGCAACAATCAGTTCATCATGGTATCGTGCAAGGGTTGATGCATCGTGGAAACCCGGCACGAATACTATCCACCCTTACGTGGTCCTTCCACGCCCTTCTTGAGTAAAACTCTATTAGCACCAAAGGAGAAATACCAAAGAAAAAGAAGGAAACACTCGATCCGGGCCGCTTTTTCACTCCGCAGGGCGTGTGCTACACAGATGTTGACCTAGACAAGCCTGTCACGAGGCCTGAATGCATTTCCATATTATTTGGAGGCAGGGCACTTTCTAAAAGGGCTGATTCTCCGATCAGGGGGTGTCAAAGCGCCAGGAGAATGTGATAACTCAACTTAGCACGCAACGTCAATTCTACCTTCAGATCTGACATTCGACCCGTCTGAAACTCTTGCGATGATAGCGTTCGTCCAGGTGCTAGTTAATTGTATATGTACATTAGGGTGGAGTAAAAATGATCAAATTAGTCGAATCGTTTAGGCTGAGCAAAAAAAAAAAAAAATTATGGGTTGACATCCGGAAAAAAATATAAATGTTTGAAAATTCAAAAAAAATCCCCTATTGCTTCAAAATATATGGCGAATTTTTTCCATGTACAGTTTTTGCTACGGAATAATAATAAAAAATTATAATTAAAAAAAATTTTCTTGCTAAATTTAGAATTTTTTGAAAATGGCCAAAAAACATGTTTTCTTTTAGATTTAGTCCTACGCACAAATTAAAAAAAAGCTGAATAATTCGAACCTGAAATTTCGTTAGCTTGAATCAAAGAAACACGCTGTTATTTTGTTTCCTCGGAAAAAATTTAGTGGTGTTTCAAGCGGTCAAATAATGTCGATTTTACATTTTTTTTAGCTATTTTGACGACTTGCTAAAACTAAGCTTTTATACTAAAAAAATCATGGTGTTATTACGGCAGAATGATATTTTCGTAGGAATAAGCTGATAAAATCATTCTTAATACATACCCTCCTCATATGGGGTGGGGGTTAATGCGTAGTGGGATACTTTTTTATGGTATCGCACTTTTTTTTGGAAACATATAATAAAAAGTTCAGGGAAGAATTTTTTAGACTTATTGGGACGGAGGGGGCAAACACATTTTTTAATGCAGAAATTTGCATGAAGCTTTTCTTCCACTTTGATAAAGCGATGAAATCTCACCATCATTTTTTGTGTCTAAGAGTTTAGTTGTCGCAAGTCGCCAAAATCGTTAAAAAAGGAAAAATTGACAATATTTGAACGCTTGAAACATCACTAAAAATTGTGTTTGTTGTAAAAAAACAAAATAACAGCATTTTTCTTTGATTCAAGCTGAAGAAATTTCAGGTTCGACATATTCAACTTTTTCAAAATGTGTGCATAGGACTCAATACAAAATACACGTTTTTTGGCCATTTAAAAAAAATTCTGAATAGAGAAATTTTCTAAAATTATTTTTAAAAAAATTTCATTCCGTAGCAAAAACTGTACATAAACAAAATTCGCCCTAATATTTGAGGCAATAGGGAAAATTCTTTGGAATTTTAAATATTTTGAATTTTCAAATAAAAAAAAAGAACAGAAGATATTCAGCGATTTACTTTTTTTCGGATGTCAAGCCAAATTTTTTTTGCCAGCCCAAACGATTCGACTAATTTGATTATTTTCACTCCTCCCTAATGTACATTCCTTGGGAGGTAAAATTATCCTTCTTCCACCTCGATATGATTTACCGACGATATGCCGTTGCGATTTAATGTTTTACGCATATTATAAAAAAATTACTGTAAATATTATTACAGATTAAGAAATCTTTTTCATCTCGCATACATTTTTTAGGCAATAGTATATGTGGGTGTCCGCATGAAAAGGGCTTATGTGCGATTAAGTATTTTTTCATTTTCATTTTTTATGGCTCAAAACGAAAATATCTTAGACGTGTGTCGGCAAATTTTGATGCGTTTTTTGTTAAATGCAGATTTGAAACAATACCTCCTTCTTAGAGATTATTGAAATAATTTAAAGAAAAACATAAAAAAAACTTACGAAAACTTGAATTTTCTCTCTTTTAGTTATTATTAAATTTATAACGAAGCAACAGATCCTCATTTGTTCATTTTTTATGCCAAAGTTCAGCGGCGGACAATATGTCTTAAAATTAATAATTCTAGGGTCATTTGAGTCGCTGATAACGAATCTAAAATTAGATCTAAAAAATTCAAAATAGCTTTGCCAATATGGTAGATCATACATAAAGAAGTGTTTTTATTTCCATGATACCTATTGGCCCAGCCATGTGGGATTTGGAAGATTTGACTTCAAATTCGTTATTAGCAACCCAAAAACCCCAGAGATTGCAGTTTTAAGTTATAACACAGAGTTTCTTGCAAGTTGAATTTTTTTTAGATTTTGTGTGCTATATTGGATCGGCTATTTAGCTAAAATAAAGCACTTTCAATTTTCCGTAAATTTTGTTGATTTTTAGTCAACTTTTTGTTTTATGTTTAAAACTAATGGAGCGGAACTGAAAAGGCTGTACGTTTCTGTAAATAATATTTTTCGATTCAAAAGCACTTTTAAAATGACATCCGAATATTATTTTTTTTATTGAAAATAAGGTTTCGTAAACATAAAAAACTTTTATTGGCGTTACTGAAATAGCAGTCACATTTATTTATCATAAACAAAAGGACGGAAAGGAAATTATTCTGTATTTAAAAATTAGTTTTTGGAACATACACTTCACTAGAAATTAAGAAAGTAGATAGTGCATGTTATTGAACACTCCTTTACTAATTCAATTAATACAATTTTTACTAATCCAGATAATAAATTACTAATAGATACGATTTTTTACAAAACGTGTACCCTTTTCGAATGTTACAACTCTTTGGCTTACATCCCCGTGTGGAAAAATGTCCGGGCAGTCTGGTTACAGGTCTGGCCCAGGTCTGGTTTTATCTGATCAGCGAGCCAATAGAAAAAAATCTTAAGTTCCATGACCAAATTTTTTTGACGTACTTTGAAAACGTTACAGGATGTCTAAAATGGTCGAAAATAAGAAATCAATATGAAAACCCGACTTTCTTTCTTATCACCTTAAGAATCTGCTCTGGTCCAGGCCTGGCGCTGATCAGCGAGCCAAGAAAAAAATCTAAGTTCGATGCAGTAAATTTTTTCTTACATTTCAAAAAGTTACAGAGCTTATAATGAAATTTTTTAAACTAAAAAAGTTTATATTGAAATTTTTGTAACCAAGTCATTAAAACAATCAAGTTTTCCCAAGTAATTGTAATTCATTGCTTGGCCCTCGCCGTGCAGACATCTTGCCAGTGGACGTCACAACTTGAAGTATTCTGACAGTGCTTGGCTCCGACCTCTCGGAAGCAGTGCTAGTTTTTGCCGATCAAGTGTCACAAACTCTCAAATTTTTTTATTATTTTCCGAATAATATATTAATTCAGACAAAAGTTAGCTGTCAAAGCGGAGGCATAAAATGTACCAAATCTGTATTAAGTAATTAAATAAATAGTAGGTAAAAACCTATTTTTTATCTATTATAAAAGAAAAATTATTAGAAACTATAATTTAATTTATTGAATTTATTTATGGCAGAATATTTTTAACGCAAAATTTGTATTTTTACTGATTATATCAAACATGTATATTATATATTTTTCTAGGAAATCATGTTTTGCTTTTTGAGCGTATCCTCAAAGCGTATCCTCTAAACATGGACGATACGATTCTCAACAATAAAACATTAATCGATCAGCCATTAACTAGTGGCTGACGAGCCAATAACTTGCGGCTGACCAGCCTATGTCTAGCAGCTGACCAGCCCCTGTCTAGCGGTTGACCAGACAGTCTGGCTTGGGACTAGCCAGAAAAAACGTTAGACTTTTGTCCAGGCCCAGGCCAGACCATTTGGTAAGCGCCAGGGCTGAAAACCTGGCGGTCTGGTCTGGGCCAAGCCAGCGCCAGAACATTTTTCAACACGGGTTCCCCTTCCTGAATCTTTAATTATCTCAACTCTCATAATAATCCCTTAAACAATGTCTTACAACTAAATGAAAATCAATAATGGTCAGCCATCTGAGCGATAACGGCACCCGTCCATGCTTAACATTCGAGATTTCGCCGAGCCGAGCATCACCATCCAGCTGCTACTGTCTATTGGAAATTCAATAATACTTATATTGGATATTGAAGCTGAGAAAAGTTTTTAATAATTATCAACAATTAAGCAAAGTGCTCAATTGTAATCAAGATCTTCTAGTATTACTAAACAAATGAAAATACAATTGATTTTGTAAACATATTATGTTGGAGTTTAGTTATCAAAAAAGTTTCGGACATCCTTCTTTTTAGTATAATACCTAATAACCATTCTTTAGTTTATTAATTTTTGTTAGAAAGAAGGCTTGTGACATAAATTATAAAACCCTTTACACATTAGCTTCAAGCGGATCTTAGAGGCGAGAAGTCAGAGGCAGCAGCATGTTTTTTTTCGTCCGACTCACAAGAAATTGTAGATGAGGCCCGATTACGTATTCCGATCGCACGCGATACCAGCCGACTACGCCTTGTAGTCTTGATGAAGTGTTTTCTGCGTTCTGCTCTATCGCAGTTAGGGTTCTCAAGACCAGAGGGCTCTTTCATTTGAAAAAAGATCCAACTTATTGTTAGACTTGAGATGAAAACCGTTTATTGCGATTCCTCTGATAAAAGCTATTAAAACTGCGACGAAATTTGGAGGGTCACTTGCATTACAGTAAAATAAAATTAGATTACACTGAATTTTTTTTAATGTTTCTAAATCCTTTTTATTTCAATTTCCCGTTTACTCTGGTAGGGATTAATTATGTCTCCAACGTTGAATAAGGATAAAGAACAGAACCAGGTATTTAAAATTTTAATTTAAACACGCGAGTACAAAGTTCCCTTCTCGGTTCTGTTATAAAATGAAAATGTCAACAGTTATCAAATTTCAACAAAGTCGATGTACACAGCGAAAAGCAGAAAGAACTAACGAGTAAAGTATGAAACTCAAAAGAGCGTCTGAAGTTTCCTGAGACATAAAAGAATTGTTGTTGCAAGCCGCGAAAAAAGCGTGGACATCACAAAGTAAAGAGATTTTATCTTATGGAAAATGTGCGCACCGACAAGAATTTGTTTGTGAGAACATTGCCATATCCCATAGCTTTATACGCTTTTGTTTATTGACAGAAATGAAAAGAAATACGGTTGAATTATTAGAAGGAATTAACATGTATTTTATATAAGGACGCTTTGTAAAAATTGTGAAATTTTGATAAGATTGTCATATAGGGTATTGCAATTCATATACTTATTATCAGCACGATTACAATAAATAATTTATTTCAATAATTATAAATTATTTTCAGAGTGGATAAAGTTTGAATCATTATGTATAAAATACTGAGAAGAGTGTTTGAAGTAATGCATAAATTGAAGTAGACAAATGATGTGTATGATGATAGATAAGATTTTTAGAACGATGAATTATTAACATCAGCACGCGAGTTTTCTGTCACCATTGTTTGAAGTCGAATGATACTTTAATCGAAAATGTAATATACATTCGAGGAAGTACCTTTATCCCCTAGAAAATTAATATTTACAAAACTACTAGATTATGTGCAATACTTAGTGTCTTTGAAGACAAAGTAAATTATTATTAAACATGAAGAGAATTAAACGGTAGCCATGTATATTGTATAAGGGCTGAAACGTTATTTTTTCGAAAATGATATTATTGGCTCAAAAAGTGAAGTAAATCGTAATACGTATGGTCCCAATTCGTAATCAGTCTATCAAAATACATCGGCATACGAGGTTTCAAAACATAGCTCAAAGTCCTGAGTTTGAACATTTACAAAATTGCCGCGTCAGATTTATTGCGTCCGTTTATCAGAAACAAATAAAATAAATCTTTATTTTTAGTGGATCAGCATTATACACATCAATGCGCATGCGACAGTGATGATTGTATTTATTTATGTTTGCGTTTTGTTTGGAAACAATTTTGTGAGTCAGAAAAGAGAAAAACACAACAGTATTTATAGGATAAATATAAAAATGTAAATAATTATTATTAAATTTAGGACTACGTGACACAGAAAAACATCAAGCTATTTTGAAATACAAAATTGGATGAAAATATTACGAAAAGTTGACAACCATGTTGACTACCGTATTCACAAATCTTCATGTAGTTGTCAACTGAATGTAACGTTATTATTTAATTTTAAGCAAAAAATTAACTACATACAATAATTTTTTGAAATCTCATATATCGATGTGCTTTAATGCACAATTTACATGTGCCGCATAATATTTGAGAATTATTCATAAATACCTACTTGTATAGCCACGAAAAGCATGCTACGAAAATTCCACAGAAATTCCCCAAGCAAATGCTTTACATTTTCTATAATTATTAAATTAATTAAGATTTTTCGCGAAAGGATTCTAGACCCCTTTCATATATCTTTATGAAATTTTTGTTCACAATATTAAACATTCAAAGAAATAAAATAAATTAGGTTTTAGAAAACAATGCAAATCAATGAAGGCAGGCTATTAAGCTGATAAATTTCATTTAGTACTATATCACGCAAATGAGAATAACTACATATTTGCGAGATCAAAATTTTGCTTTTGAACTATTTGTAAAAAAAAGCTTTTATGCATTCAAAAATTCTTTGTAATATGTTCATCTATAAGAGGGATCACAGCGCAAAAAAGGGGAAATAGGGAAATTTTTCACGAAAAAGAAGAAGAACAGGGGAAAGATTAAATATTTATTTTTAGATTTAGAAAATAGCAAAAAATCTTTTCGCAAGAAATTGTATAGTTTTTAAATAAAGTTAATTGTCTTGTAAAGGATTTCTGTCCTTAAATAATTTGTTAAATAAACAATTTTTATACATTTTAAATCGTTCTCACAAGCAAGAATATTTTTTCTTCTAAAAATGAATTTATCATTAACTAAATCGTGATATGTACTTTACGTATACTTAAATGTTTATGTCCAAGATTTGTTATTTCTTCCTTACTATAATTAAAACTTTGAATGTAAATTGGAAAAAAAACTCTCCATTGCTCTTAAACTCAAATTAAATATAGTTCAAATTTAAGCCTCTGGTTTTTTATCATATTGAATCAAACTATTTGAAGATGCACAATTAAAAATGTTAAATATTAAGAGTTATATAGATGTTTTGAAACGAAATCATTAACATTCTTTTGCAATTTGAAATCCTGGAAATTGGTTGAAATCCTTTGAAATCTTAAATATCGATTATAATAGGTGGAAATCGGGCAGAATTCCTTGGCTAAAAAAATTTAAATTACGCAGAAAAATTTCCTAAAGACCCGTTAATTAAGATTCACACTGGCTTTCACATCCCTGAATTTACTTTCTAATGTTCAATAAAAGTATTTGAAAATCCATAGAAACCAATTTTTAAATATTAGGTCTTCTAAAATTAATGTTTCGAACGAAATCTCTTGAAATTATTTGGAATCTCTTAAACAATTTAGATCTTTAAAATTGATTGAAATTTTTTTGCGTATTTCATATTTCCAGAATTTGCTGACATTCGTAGAAATCTCTTGAAATAAATATTAATTATTTTTTAACGTTCTCTAGAAATTCGTGCCTTAAGATACCTGGGAATCTTTGGAAGTCGCTCGTTTTCGTATGTTTAATGCGTTCACTTTAACTTAATTTTTTCAAATATCATAAATATTATAATTTAATTCGAAAACTGTGATTTAAACTTCTGAGGAGCTACAGCCGAAAATTGTAAATGAAATTTTTTTCGATTCGTTTTCAAAGAAGGTTCTTAAAACACCTAAGGCTTTGACGATTACATTCTCATTATGAAACTCGCGTTCGATAGTTTGTGTCCAATTGAAGAACTTCATCAAGATAATTTCTAAATCCTGTTCAAATCTACTACACAAACTAATGCACAATTTGCATTTTTTGGCCTTGCACTAATATTACACAAACCAAATTTTTACATTCTCATCAATTGTGATTTGAGAAAATATTAGAATTGTTGGAAATGTGAAACCACAGTTTTTCAATGGATCACCATGTTTCGAGACCCCATGAATCCGAAAATCAGGTTTTCACGATGGCGTCTGTCTGTCTGTCCGTCCGTAGACACGATAACTCTCGAAAAAATTAACGAATCAAATTCATCTTTGGCACACTTTTTTTAGGTCCTAAAAGAAAAGATAAGTTCGCGAACCATCCATTTTTGATAAAAATTCAAAAAGTGAGCGCATTTTGAAAATTGTTTAGAACACTTTTTTCAGAAGTTGAAAATTCTATGTACGGATATTTATAGTATTAAAAAGAACAAACAATTTATCCTTATGACTTTTTTCGATAAAAAGTAAATTCTCAGAGTTATAGCGTTTAAATTTTTTTTTAATCAACCGAAAATCAAAATTTGAAGCCGAAAGACGCACGATATGAAAAAAGTCAAGAGAAGAAAAACATTTCTTTTTAAAAGCCCTACAAGATTATCATAACCAATTTTTGGATTTTCTTCAAAAATCGAAAATTCAAATTTTGATTTCAAAAAATAATGAAAAATAAAAAATTCCATTTTGTGGACAACGTATGTAGGATACGAAAAAAGATAAATTAAAAAAAATGGTTATCCCAAAAAAGATCTACAATTTCGTTAAGAATCACTTCTTGATAGGACGCGTACTTTTTGTTTTATTCGTGAAAAATAACGTCCAAAAAAAAAAATGTGTGGAAAAACCACGAAAGTTACGAGAAAAAAAATCCAACAAAACCTATTTATAAGGAAATCGAGCGCAAGTCTCACGATGAGAATGTGTACCGCAAAGCCTACAGAGCCTAAAAGAGATCTTTGTGATAAAGTTTTTTTCAAGCATTCCAAATGCAAAGAATAAATATCTGAGCGCGAAGCGCGAGGTGTAATTATGTTCGAGCGCGAGATTCAACCGTCGCGCGCCCTACGCGCGCTCAAACTTGCGAGCAAAGCAAACTGCGCGCAAAGCGCGCGATGAGAATGTGCGCGCCAAGCGGGCAGATTTTTTTATTTTCAAATGCTTATTATTTGAAATTTTCGAAAAAATAACAACAGTACCTATTTGAAAAAATTTAAATGAGGGTTGTTAACATTTTTATAAATCTTTAAATTAATTAAATATTATATGGAATGTATATTTTAAGAAAAATATTTTACATCTACTGAAAAATACAGAATGTTTTGTAGTTTAAATGCGCCTAAACCGGATGACAATTCTGAACTAAAAGTTCATTTATTCAAGGGTACTACATTTTTCGTATTCTGAGTTATTTCAAATATGAGTTCCCTTTGAGAACGTGATTCGAAAAATATGTCAGATCTTTCTTTTGCCATTAGATGATGAAATATTTCAACGAGTATATATTTCAGTTGCATTTCCCACATAATGTAATCGCAACGTGCTGAACGCGTTTGTGTTTGCTTAAGTGTGCGATGCATACTGACTGAGTGTGATGTTTGTAGACAAATATTGAAATATCTTTTCTATCTTTAATATTGTGTAGGTAAGCGCAATATACATATATATATAACCGAAGCGATACATTGTATTCGTTATACTCTTTTTTCCGGCTCTATCCTTGCTTCTCTGTAAACGTCTTCTTTAGTCTATTGCAACGAGCCGGAGGGTTGGTTGAATTCAAACATCCGATTCCCTGAATGTAAACGAAAAGAAACAGAACAGGGATTTCAAGTAAATAGAGAATAAAAATAGAAAATGTGTTTACATTAGGAGTGTTTCAAGTTCCAATTTATCTGGTAGCAGGTTGTATCGTTCATGAAATCATGAGGCAATTGGTCTTTCAGCAAATATTTTAAGTCATTCATAAGTAGTAACAGAGACCTCCTTTAGAAAGTTACTTTTTCAGATCTGAGTTATGATACTTCTCTTTACATTTTAATATCCATTAAAAATAAATACTTTCGTGATCAAAATTTTTTTTATGATATTTACGAAATGCATATATTTAAATATCCTTCTGGATAAAAAAATGTAAATTTCATTATTTATCACTATCTAAAAGACGAAAATCGCCTGTTCATCAGTTTATTATTTAATTGAGCATTTCATTTTTTATTACTGTTTTAATTTGACTCGGATAGGGTAAAAAAAGTGTTCACCTGACATGATTATACTGATCACCTTCGGACAACATTTTTTGATAACTGGAAGCTTTTTCTCAATCAAAATTTTTTGGTATGAATTAGGCAATACCTCAGCCAGGAATAAAAATTTTATTTATTTTCTTTGATTGCGATTTCGATTTTACACAATGTTTTTCGCTTTACTGCAAAACTGCCATGTTGTCATTTTAGAATTCTAAGGATTAATCCTAGCTAAACAGGCTAATCTTAAATAAAACATTAACTTTTGAACCCGAAAAAATAAATTCTTAAGAAAACAAGTTAATTTTAGAAAATAAGAAAGATGACTTTTCGACCTACAACTTCAAATAATAACTTTGAAATCTTAAAAAATTACCTTCTATGTTTCATCGGAGGTGTGAGGAAATATGGAGCACAATCCTGAATATATTTTTTATTTCGAAGAGCAAGAAGATATTTATTGTAAAAGTAAAAACAAGTCTGTAAAATTTTCAAGTTTCAAAAAATGCCTGGCTTTTTATTGGTACTAAAGATTCCTGGCTAATTCTAGGTTTTTCAGGTCAGTGACTCCCTTTAAATATTGGTCTTCTGAAATGATACAAATAAAAGTCGTAGATCTCGAGAAGATTCATTTTCTTCCTTTTAAATTTTTATTTCTTGAACCATTTGTTTTGAAGAAAATTAAGAAATTCCATATTTTATAGGTGTTTATATGTTTAAAGACAAAAATGATTCGTAGAGAAAAAAGTTTAAAATATAGAAGCTTCGATTATGAATAAACATAATTTTTTTAAGAGCAGCAGATTTATTGGACTTACCAAAAACTATGTGAAATATTCAACAAAAAATATTTTATTTTATAGTAGACATAATTCAAAACCTTAAACATTCGTATTCTGAAAATGTTGCCTTTGTAAATTGTTCGTAATATGAAAAACTCTCTTTGTCTGAAGTGTCTTTACTGAAACAGAAGAAACTAATATATACAAAAAAAGAGAGTCGATGTAACAACGTGTATGCATGCCGGCATTTAAAGCCGTAGCCAGAAAATTTGTATACAGAATTGTCTGATTACACATGCTCTTTACTACTTCAATATTTGGTTTTGCGAGTTTCTGTTCAAATTTATTAATCAGTTGGCATTAACATTTTTATTCTACATAAAGAATGTTAAATTAATTTCATTGGTGTGTCTCAAATATAAAAAATGATATTATTGCATACAAAATATGTAATTACGCATATGTTCAATCTACAAACCAGATTTGCTTGCCTATACACAGAGTTTACTACTGAACCATATAGCTCTGATAAAAGATGTATACTGCACTCCGTGTTATTAAAATTTTTTTTAAATTCTCTATAAAATTTATATATTGTATTTCTAATCCATATCACTTAAAAGATTTTCCTATAAGTTGAAAAGAAGTCAATATTAAAACATACTTTAAAAACGATAAATAATTTTTAAAAATAAAATGCAAACTTTTCCACCCCCATTCCAGTCAGAATCACATATTATACTGCAAAACGCACAAGTTGACCATCCAATTTGCTTAAAAAAATTTTTATTTACCTTTCTAGTGGTAAAGAGCATTACTAATAGCCATGGGATAAAAATGACATTTGCTTGGACTTTCTTTGAGCCTGTTGCATTAGATAAAATGTCAGAATTGCATATAGAGAAAAATGGAATACAGAGTAGAAGTCATGAAAGAGAAAAGTTAATTGTTTCGTTGAAAAGAGAAAGCAACGTTGCAACGAGCAGCGTTTCGTGTGGGTAACGGGAGGCATGTGACGCATGAAACTTAATATATCCAGTGCTTAAATTATACGTTAGTGGCCTGGGCCATGGAGGGGACCGTTTAACGCTAGCGTCAAAACTCGTAAAATTTGGTCCATTATAAGGATCGCATCGGCAGAACTTCGAAACAAAACACCATCCGCATAAAACGAACTTGTGGCTTATGGCATCTATGGTAGCAGAATTCTCGAGGTCGAGCTCTTTTAACCCGACTCTGCTAGCCCTCGCCTTCAGCTCCCTCCGCTCCATTCCCCACCCTTTTTCCATCCCATTTCTCCTTTTGCTCTACCATCCACCTCAAGTCCTCTTAGGGCCATTAGACCACCCTCTCCCTGGAGGTTGACTTACGACGCCGGCTATATCCACGAAGGTTGAGTAAGTTACCCTCAGAGGAAAGAAAGGGGCGAAGAACAAGGGTGTGCGTTACCCGATATATCGAGGCAGGTTAGATTTCTACCACGAGATAACGTTTCCAAAGCGTTCGTTATCTTAAATGCTGTTCTGTCAGCGAGAACCACTTCTTTCACCTATGTATCTGCCAAGAGAATCCGGGAAAGAACTTTCAACGTAATCCTCTACTTGTGATACTATTACGATAACGACCCTACACTCGAGATTCCCCAATTGTCTACATTTCGAAAATCTTCAGTAGAAAGGTAGCCATAAAGGGGGAGGGTCGGTAAGGCCGGTATTTGGCCTAATTTATTTTTGGACCAAAAAATCTGAAAAAATCATGGTAGTATCTTATAAGTATCCCGAGTCGA
>NC_046659.1:65584623-65594160 GCF_010883055.1 Belonocnema kinseyi
CGTTTAGCGTGCAATCGACTCGGGATACTTATAAGATACTACCATGATTTTTTCAGATTTTTTGGTCCAAAAATAAATTAGGCCAAATACCGGCCTTACCGAACCTCCCCCTTTAAGAATTGAATTTTATATCTGGATTTACTTCTATTTTGTCGATTTAAACAATTTGTGATTAAGTGAATTTGTTTAGCAAAGGTTTCCAGTTCCGAAACCGTGTTCAAAAGCAGTTATAAAAATACTATATCTAGCTGCTGCGCTTGCGCTTTTTGAGCAAAACTATTTTTTTAACTATTGCGCAAGCGCATTTTGATTCAAAAATACTTTCAAGGACTGTTGGAATTATAACCTCACTAATATTATGAGTCGATGCTTTGTAGACTGATAAATGAATTATATTGCAAGCTACCGGTAAAAGGGACTGAATCGGACTCAGTAAAGCTTAAATCCGAGTGGAGAAAATAAAACAAGTTTATTCGATCGTGGTTCGATATAGACTGACTCCTCACCGAAGTGTCAGATAGATGTTACTTTAGAATGCGCCAAATTAAAATTTTAAAGTAATTGCGACATTTCGGCCCATCCTGACCGATGATCGCCCTAGATCATCTCGGTGAATTAGTGTAGAACCAAAACCTGTCCATCCCAAGGTTCCATACGATCAGAGCTATACACACTCCAGAATGGTTTTTGGGTTATCTGGAATCCATCTATATCGCCTATTAGATAGCGATCATGATGTAGAACTTTCTTTATCTCGTATGGACCCTTTTTCTTAGGCAACAGCTTTTAGTTCACCCCAGGTTCGGTCACGATGTTGGGTATTAGAACATAATCGCCGCATTTGAACTTAGTCTGTTTCGCATGCTTATTATCAAACATTTTTTTTATTTCTTTGGCGCAACTTTTCAGATATAAGGTCGGCATCCTCATGCAACTTTTGTCTTAACACATCAGGCTCAACTTGGTCGTTCATTTCTAATAAAAAAGTTCTATATTCCTCGTCTGGAAGGCCTACTTTATCAGCTCCAAACAACAGTCGCGCTGGGGAGCATCCGATTGAACGATTTAGTGTATTTTTTACTGCAAACTATGCATTCATTAATTTAACTCTCCGATCAGATGTTCCTTCTATCTTTGCTAGACTAGATCTAAAAAATCAGAAGACTTTTTCTGCTTGACTATTGGCATGGGAACTACCAGATGCGATTTCGATGTGTTACACCGTGACAAAACATCTTCCCCGATCCGAAATTAAATTCCTAGATTTCTCATAATGATGGATGTAGTTTTCCATTTTACGGATAATTTGGTATAGATATTTGGTTCTCAAACGTCCATAGTGGCCGACAAAGCTGGCTTCAAAAGGACGGTTTGCCCGATCCCATAGATGCAACTCTCCGTCATTTCTCCCTGAACGAACAAAATAAGCTATGTAATTTAAACAAGCTCCCACGTATTTCTTTACGCTATTCCGTAATTCTGGAAACCAATACATCCTCAAAATTAATTTTACAGTCTTGTCAACCCCCAAGTGCCCTATATCATCGTAACACGTCCTAATTACAAACTTGATCATTTTTTCTGGTAGGTAGAACAAAAGATAATTCTTAAATTTACGATACAATAATCCGTTTCGCACTTCGTATTTGTCCCTCTCACCATGCTCTAGAGATTCGAGAATTTCTTTCAATGCGGGATCTGACAATTTTTTATACGTAACCTCTTGTTCAAAAGTTAGAGGCTCTATTACATATACTTCGTGACTCAATGCAGTTACGTGTCTCATACGTTCGGAGGGGCGATGTTAAATTTTGTAACTGTATAGCTGCAGTTCGTAAAAAGCCATCGTTCTATGCGAGAATTAAATTTCTTTTTTCTCTAACGCTAAATTAACGGCGCTACAATCTGTTCGAATAAAAAAAATCCTAGCTGATAAACGCGGAATCGCTTCAAGGCATACACAATAGTAAGTAACTCCAACTCGTGGCTATGATATTTAATTTCGTCTCTAGAAGTACGCTTGCTGCAATAATAAGGCGGATGTAGCTGACCATCTTTTTCTTTTTGTAATAGAATTGCTCCAAACCATATGATCCTGGTAACGGTATGCACTTCGGTGTATACAGAACGACAACAATCATCTAATACCGGTTTAGTTACCATACGGTCAATTAAGATTTCGAATTCCCGTACTTGAGAGTCGTCAAAATTAAAATCTGCACTCTTTCTTAATAAATCATACAGTGGTTTGACTATTACTGCAAAGTTTGGAATAAAACGTTTCGCAGAACCCAACAACCCTAAAAACTTCTAAACTTGCAACACACTTCAAGGAACTGGATATTCTAATAACACTTTCGCATGTTCTCTATTTGGCGTAATACCCTGTTCATTGATCACATACCCTAGGTACTCTATTTCGGTAGCAGCAAACATAAATTTGTCTAGTCGCAAGTGAAGACCATTTTGCGCAATCAAATAAAGAGATTTCTTAAGTATGAAATAATTCTCCTCTAAGTTTTAGTTGCGATTAGAAAATAATCAAGGTACATCAAAAGCTTTTCGGCACGAATCAAATTTTGCAAAATCATACTCAAATATCTCTGGAAATACGACGCAGCATTTACTAGACCAAATGGCATTCTCAAATATTCATACTGTCCTTCAGGAGAACTGAAAGCCGTGTATTTACTCGACTCTTTTGCCAACTTAATATGATGGAAACCAAACTTTAAATATCGTTTTGTAAAAAAGACTTTGCCATGCAACCTGTCAATAAGATCATTGATTCGTGGCAATGGAAAATTTTCTCGTACTGTTATTTTATTTAAAGTCCATAAATCCACGCACAATCAGTACTCGCCATTTTTCTTTTTTTTCTTGACTACTGGACTACTATAATTTGACTGGCTTGGTCTGATATACTCTAATTTTAAAAGCTTTTCTATAATCTTTCTTAATTTAGTGAGTTCTAACCAAGACAATCTTCGCGGTTTAAACTAAAAAGGTTCGTTTGAGGTTCACTGTATACCCATTCTAAAATCAATCGGGTTAGGATTCTTTAGTCCCTTCTCGTAATTGTTTAACAATCTTTGCAATTGGTTTTTGAATTCAAAAGTAACTTTATCATTTACTTTACTCGTAGGCAGAACA
The DNA here is from genome assembly GCF_010883055.1 of Belonocnema kinseyi. Lineage (NCBI taxonomy): Eukaryota > Metazoa > Arthropoda > Insecta > Hymenoptera > Cynipidae > Belonocnema > Belonocnema kinseyi. The sequence continues at coordinate 65,587,777 of NC_046659.1, forward strand.
ATTCAATTCACATTGTTTTCACTCTCGTCAAGTAACATGATATAGTTTTCTGGAAACTCGTATCTAAGCATTACGCTATCACACCTAACCAAGGTGATTCCCGATTTGTTTAGAAAGTCACGGCCTAGAATGATATCTTAACTTATTGTTGTGTCTGGAGCTATCGCAACAAGAATCGGAATTATCCTATCACACAAAGGCTGCAATTTCACATTTGCTTCAATGAATCCGATTCTATTTAAAGGTGAGAAGTTGATTCCCGTATACGAACGATCCTGAATAGGTTCCCTTAACACCTCATATTCGTAAAAATCTCACAAATAAATTTCTTCTTCTAACAATGAAATTGGACTACTGTTGTAAATTATTGCTTCTGTATAATATTTAACGCTGGAATACACGTTCGACTGCTCAACTGACGAATCGTGAATGAAGACCACGTAGTCTCCTTAGAGCTCAAACTCGTAGAATTAATTAACTTCCCTCTGTCGCATCTTTTGACATTCTCATTGGACAATTGTGAGCTTGATGACCCGTCTCTTTGCATTTGAAGCAGGCACATCTTTCGTTTGAAGCATTTTTACATTCATTGGCTAAATTTCCAAAGTCATGGCAACTATAACATCTCGGCCGTGGACTAGTCCAAGTAGACTTTAAAGACTCTGATTTTCTGTCTCGTCAAATCTGCACTGTTTGAACTGCGGAGTAGAATTCCCACTCTGTTTAACACTGACTCTTTTTCTAGAGTCACTTCTTGGTTCATTTTTGATAATACGTTGCATCCCATCGAGCAGATCAACCAATGTTGTATAATTACCTATCCGGGCATGAGATTCTAAGAGAAAATTCAGGAATACCCTCAATCAAATATTCGATTGCTAATTCCTGAGGAATATCCAATCTGTTGATCAATTTGAATTTATCCTAGAAATAAGAGGATTTTTTTACCATTTTTTTTACGAGTTAAAAGATCTTCTCTACACGTAAACACCTGGATCAGATCTTCTTTCCGCTCTTACTTCGCCTACTGTGCGAATCCACTTCTCGATGTCATCATCCTCTTCTTCACCAAAGACAAGAATTAGATGAACAATTTCGCTGTGTTTCGCAGCTTCGTTCCTTGGAGCTCGCTTAACGTTATGAACCTCTCTGTTGACTTCTCTGTTCGGTTCGCCTAACCTCATAGCTTCCATAACAGCCCTGGTAGTTGCAGCCACTATTTCCTCAATATTTACCACCAGAGCATTCTGAGGGAACCTATGCATTCGCGGGCCTCCTCCATCTAAATTTTGCCGGTCGACATCATCCCAGTCTCCGTCACCCGAATTTTGGTCTTCGTCACGGTTCTCGTTAACTCGGTGATTTCCGTCATTCAAGTTTGCATCTTCTTCGCCACCTTCTCCAAGGCGGCGATTACCGTTTTCAATGTTAGCCATAATTTCTTCCTTGAATCGTCACTTACAAGGTCTTCTTGCACCGCATCACCTATGTGGAAAAACCGCACCCTTTGTCTCCAAAACTTCTCAACTGCCGCACCCACGTGGCAACACCGCACTCTTTGTCTCAAAAATTTCCCAATTGCCTCTCCCACGTGGCAACACTGCACTCTTTGTCCAACTTCTGAAGCTGTAAGCTACGGGTGAAAGAGACTTAATCGATCTCAGTAGAACTCAAATCTGAGTGGAGAAAATAAAACAAGTTTATTCGATCCTGGTTCGATACGGACTGAATCCTCACCGAAGTCTCAGATAGATGTCGCTCTACAATGCGCCAAATTCAAATTTTAAAGTAATTTCTACAATATATATTATATTAAATAATTAACCATAAATTATTAATAATTTTTAAAAAATTGATTAATTTTTCATAAATTAAAGAAAATTTTGGATTTTTTGAACTTCTTCCGAAAAGCTTTAAATACCTACAATTTCCAACAATTTTCGATTATTTATAAATGTACTGAAAATTACCAAAATTTCCCGCCATTTCTGGTATTCAACATTTTTGAAAATTTCCACAAAATTTATTTTTATTGTTTTTCAAATCTAAAAATTCCTGCATTTCATACAAAAAATACTGTGTGTAGTAGGTGATAAAAGTAAACAGTCATAACACTTGTGAAGTTTACAGTACTGGCAATCGGCTCATCTTCGGATCGTTTCCGACACGTCTTTGTCTCGTTTACGGCTCGACTTCAACTCACCTACAACTTCCCTTCGATCCACCTCTGGCTCGTACGGAAAATTTCACAGTCGTGTAAAACTGCCGATTTTTTACAATTGCACACGAAGAAAACGATATCGCATAAGTTGCAATATATACCGTAATTCCTGCGCTATATATTGTATTTATCGCATTATAATAGCGTAAACCCATGATATCGTATATTGAAAGATTTTACATTATATTATAATTTTATTATATTATATATATGAGGGTTCTAGCAGTGGTCAAGCGATGTTAATGCATTATAATATCGTACAAAGCTCCGGAACCTGCTTGTACGTTATCATATTGCGTTTTATTTCAATATAGAGGTTTTCCGATATCATTGTGCGATATCTTTTTCTCTGTGTAGCACAATATACTATTAAATTCGTACTACTATGCAGAAAAATAAGACTAATTATTAGGACTGGCTTAGTTTCAGTTTAGGCTAAAGTGGAAAGGCTCAAGTAACACTTAAAAAATATTGCAATAAATTATGCAAAATAAGTGATTTGAGAGAACAGAAAATGTTCTGTATGTGCTTGGAATTGCGGATTAGTGTCAGAAAGCGGTAGGTTCCTTAAAACATTGACATTTATTAACCAATAACTTTAATCGCGCTTTCTTGACATTTTTTTTAATTGGCATGCCAATACTATACCGTGCCCCGGGTGTTTAAAATTAACTCAGGATTTTCAATAGGAAAAAGTTAATTTTCAAACTAAAAAGGGAAAAACAACTACTTGTTGTCAACTTTCTATAAATTAAAGTTCTTAAATTAAATTAAATTATTGTGTCGGAAAATGTAAAAAAAATCGAATGACCAGTTTTATGTAAAATTCATGCTAAAGATGACTTTTTTAAAATTAGCCTTGGCATGAATGATTATTATTCGGTTAAACACAAATATTGTACTACTTTTAAATTAATGTTCAATTATTTAAACAATAACTATTTGCTTCCACAAACTTTCTCCCCATGTAAATCGTGCAAAGTTATTTTTTTCTGGATAAATGATTTATGCAAAAAAATAATATCTTTTTATGATTTAGAGGGTGAAAAAGCTTGGTTAAACAAATGATAATGATTTGAACAATTGCAAATTAGTTAAAAAATTCTTGAAAATGTTGTCTTCGCCCAATAAGAATCAGTTAGACAACAAAAAGTTTTTAAAAAGGCGCCTTTGTAATATTAATTTCTTCATAGAACTGATATTTTCTATGGCTTGGTTATTGGGTGGATATTATTCGTTAAACATTTCTTAAAACTCCTAACTTTTTGTTCAGACTTCCATTCATAAACAGACAACAACTAGAAGCTTTTTTAAAATTAAATTTGTTTAAATTGAGCTTTTCCTATTTAAAACCTCATGTTAATTTCGAAAGCAAAAAAATGTTGTAATGCATTTTTGGACCACCCTACTCTAGCCTGCTCCAGCCTAACAAAGAAAAAACTACAGTTAAATTTTGCTGAATGTAAAATTATCCGCCGTTAAAGTTTACAATGCTATTTGACGAAAGTTTATCCTACGCTGGAATAAAAGCTGTCATCTGCCACGTACATAATATCAATGGGAAAACGACAAGGTATGAGTTAATTCTAGCCATAAATTAGAACAACAGATTTGAAACAACTTTTCGCTTACTTACTTATTATTTTAAAAATAACAAAAATGACCGCCGACGAATTAAAACTTTTTTTTCGTTAATGATAAATGAGCTGCATCTTTAATTAATTTGAGCATAAAATTAATTTTAAATGTTAATACTTAAAAATCAATCCTAATGTAAAAGTATATTAAACAAATTCTATTTAAAAACGGGTTTCACGAATAAAATGTCAGGACTGAAATTCGTAACACACAGCTAGTGAACTATGGCTAGGATGATTCATCCCTGACACGTGCAACTATTTTCAATATAAAAATGTCAAAAGTGCAATGTTTTTAAAAATCTGGTGTCCTGATTTCCAGGCAGATTGTATTCATACTATCAATTTCTTCGTACTGTTGTCAACTACTGTAAACTAGTCCGAGATAGTTTAAAAACACGAAATTATCTCAATTTGTGTAAAGTTTATTCGATAAGGTTAATTTCTGTTGCAGCGAGTCTTTCAACTGAAATCGATGTGAACTTTATCTTCTGTTTTTTTGTGAAGTCAGAAAGTATTTGATCGATCTGATTTCCCCTGCGAGCATTTATACATAATTGAATTCCCCATCAGATGAATATTAGTTTTTAACGATATTAAATACCTATGTCCTTTTTGAGAGCAACGTAATATTATTTATTATATTTTTAAACCATAATTGGTATTAAAGTTAAGCAAGGGCATTTAAAAGAGTATTAGTGACAACATTTCTTAAGTGTACGATACTTAATTAACATAACTTTTACTAAATTTATTCAATTTATCTTTTCTGTGGGGGTTTTGGAAACTTTTTTCTTCAGCTTTACAACGTGTTCATTGGGGACCTTTTTTTATACTTTATATTATGTTTTCATAAAATAGTTGTTTTAGAGATTTTTTAAATTAAAAATTAAATTTATTAAAAACTTCGAAGTGCTTTTTAGGAAATCCCCTCGCCTCTCACAGTAAAACTGGACGCCCTCTAGTGTTCATTGCGTATTTTTTCAGATAACTTTTATAATTTTTTTATGAAACAGTTAGTTGAGACATTCATTGAATTTAATTTAATATCAAATTCGGGGTGCTATTTAGTGAATCTCCTCCCTCTCAATTAAATTAAATCACAAAAGTTTTAATTCAGAATTTCAGAATTTCAAATACTATAACTAGATTACAAAACCCTTTTTTGTAATTAATTTTTTAAAATTTCATCTAAGGTCTTAAAATGAAGTCTCGACATAAAAGTGGATTAAAGTTACATAGTAAAAGTAGAAACCTCTTTAGCACATAATTAAAATTGTTATTTTAAAAATAGTTCATAGCAAGAATAATATGCCCATTAACAAATGCTGCCTGCAGTCGGAATTTCAAACGCGGACACTCGGAACACGCAGCTGCTCACAAGGAATGTCCTATATCTCAAATAATTTCTGTCGCAACATTTTCGGTAATAGATTATTTTTGAGATATTAAAATAAGATTTTCTTTGGCAAAAATTATTGGAAAAAATGTGCGGCTTCTCTCGAAGAAGAACGCAAAACTAAGTTAAAAATAAAAAAATAAAGGCGAATTAATTTTGTTATGGAAAAATCATAATTTTTGTCGTAAATCTAAAGAAAAAACATTTCTAAACCCCCCATAGAAAAGTTTAATTAGATCATTTTAGTAGAAGTTATGATTAATAAAGTATCGGCGTGCGTGGTAAAATCACGAAAATTCGTACCCCTGTATCACGACAACCAGTCATACTAGAAGTCTCCCTTTTAGGGAATTAAAAGAGGTCCACTATTACTACAATTCAGTGGACTTAGAAGAATATTTAGTACAGGTTTTCAGGAAAGCACGCTTATGAAATTTTGCCATTTAGGACTAAAATTAAAGAAGTAAAAAATTACCTTAATTGCACTTACCTTTATTCTCAAAATGTTCAACTCTGAAAATTTTTGATGCACAGTTTGTACCGACGATAAGCATAATGCAATTTATAAGTTCAAATTGAACTAGGGAATTATGGTTGGCTCTGATTTTGAGATTCCGTGAAACGAAACTTGATAAATATTTATGGTTTCTATGGTATATTTACGGTTTTATGAATTATTTCTGTTACAAAATAATTTAATAGAAGAGACCTGATATATCTAGAAAAAATTTAAAAAATAGATTTTCCTTGGGCTTAATTTAAGTCATAAACTCAGAAAAATGTTTGTTTGAATAAAATTCTTTCACTGATATAGGGAAAACAAATATATGTTGGATTTAAACAAAATTAATTTGACTCAAACTTTAATTGAAAACATTTTTTTAGTGTGGATAAAATTGCTTACAAACACAAAAAGAATTGTAATTTTATCATATTTATTTACACTGAATAAATTTTATTCAGATAAAACAAATGAAATATTCTGATGAAGGGAAAGATGACGTAAAAATCTAGTACTGTGCAAATCCATTAATTATAACTGCATCAATCATAACTGTTTATGAAGTTGAGCAAACCAAAAATATTTCAGTAGTTATTAACCTTCTATAGTAAGAGAATGATGTAGA
>NC_046659.1:65594260-65615904 GCF_010883055.1 Belonocnema kinseyi
TATATGTTGTATATGCGTCCCTATTATTAGGATAAAGTTTTTCAACATTTATTCCGTTCACACTCCTCCGCACTTACAATATTCACTAAAAAAATTGTCGGCTACATAAAACGTCATCACTAAAAGAACAAAAAAGTTTTTTTCAGATATCCACAAATTATTTAAATGAATTATCAAATTATTTTTAAAAATGCAATAAACTTTCAATTACTGGAATAAGAGAGATAAAAAAATTCAGCTATTCATTTTCTCAGGCCTATATTCCACAACTCTACACACTCGTTTGGTCTGATAACATAATACCTTTACTACTGAAACATCTGCCCGGGAGTTTCTGTTTAAATAAAATGATGCCATTTAAATTGATCTATTTGCATACGTACCATTTTTATTTCATGTAGATTTACCAATAATTTCGTGACTTAGTTACAACAGAGCTAATAATTTTTCATTCGGAATATATTCTACATTCTAATATAGCATTGTCTGAAATTACTACTTGCTACGTAACTTTACTTCGCTTTGCGATATTATCGTAAGTACTCGGGCTGTTCAAAGAATTTTTTTTATTATCAATGGTCTCTATTTTTTTGGCTATCACATGCGACACGAAAATTATATGTGGGCGTCCGCATGAAAGGGACCTTATTACCGGTTCTAGTATGGGAAATATTCGCGTTTTTCTTAGTTCAGATCGCAATAATTATTTTTGGTTTTTAGTGGGGGCATAGGGAGGAGATACTGGGACATATAGTGAGTTAATTGAGACAATGTTCATATCCAGAGAGTAAACGGAAGTACGTATATTTCTTGTTTGAAGAAGAAATATAACATGCTTGCTAATAGCACTAGCCAAGTTTATATGCGTTTTTCTCGAAAAACGGTTTTTCGATGTTCCAACTTCAAAAATGCCCCGTTGACTTATTCTGAAACTCGGAGTATTCATTTTTGGCCTAAAATACCGGAAATTTATCCAGATATATGCCCCTATACGTATCTTCAAACCGGCCATTAGGGGCCTTTTTTTGCGAACGTCCACATACCTTTATATATTTCTTTACTTTTAAATAGAATGTCCTACCCAGAAAAAACTACAATACCCCCACACCCCGGAACCCGACACGAAAATCGAATTCACATATTTTCTTTCAAATGAAAGACACTGAAAAGGTGCCGTAATAAATTAAACCGATTGAAGTAATTTATAAGAGTTAAACTATAATATTTACTGAAAAAACCATACGGCTACATAAAACGCTATCATTAAAAGAACAAAAAACTTTTTCTTCAGAAATAAACGAATTATTTCAATAAATTACCAAATTATTCTTAAAAATTCGATAACTTTCAATTAATTTAATAAGAAAGACCATAGAAGTTTAGCTATAGACCCTCTTAAGCCTGTATAAGCCGATCGTATTCCGTACTTTAGATACTCGTCTTGTGTAATTACGTAATATCTTTACTACTTGCAGATCTGTCCGGAAGTTTCTGTTTGAATATAATGATGCCGTTCAAATTGATCAATTCGCGTAAGTATAATTTTTATCACATGTAGTTTTAAAAATGATTTCGTGACTTTTAGTTACGATGGGGACAATACCTTTTTATTTTGAATATATTCTATAGTGTAATATAGCATTGTCTGAACACATAAGAAACTTAGTACTTGCTATTAAACTTTACTTCACTTTGCGATTATATCATAACTAATGGGAATATTAAAAAAATTACGTAAGTCTTTTTTGTATTTTTTGACCTTTCCACCACACTCTGGAACATATGACAATATCTGATGCCCCCTCCGCCTCTTGTGCATAATTCTTTCATGTTAACAGCACGAAAATCAAATCTAGATATTTTATTTCACATATAAAACGCTTAAAAAATCTTTTACGAAATAGGACTGACTGAAGTGAAATACAAGAATTAAATTAACTACAATATTTAAAATTAGGTTTGTAATTTTTAGTTTACATACAAAAGTTACTGGTGTCTCATTGATTAGAAAGAAACATGTTATACGTGATTAAAGTCGAGATAGATGTACATTGTACAAATATAGATGGAGACGAACCGAGGTTGCACGCGATGGGCACCTGTAGCCCTGCGAAAAAGAGAAGGGGGGAACAAATTTCACTGCCATCCAGACGCTCTTTCACGTCACCTTTTCAACATTTCGCATCTACCTTCCTTACGCCTGGTTTCCATCCATCTCGCGTTTCACTCGCTTTTTCGCATTCTTCAAACCATCTACCTTACAGAAACTTTACGAGGTTTGTTTTTCGTTACAAGCTTACTGGCTATGCAGAAATGTATAGTTTCCTACACTAATGTTTCAGCTGATAAATTATACCCGATATTAGTTTTTCACAATTAGGGCTCATTTTTTAAAAATAGAATTCGAAATTAAATGGGCACTTCTTCAGAAGGTAATTTTTCAATAGAGGATTGTGTGGCAAGTGTTTTCAATTACAGTCAGTGATTTTCCTGTGGTTATCCTGTTCAGCGGTTATTCTGAAAAAATTCGTGGAACTTTTAGTTTACACGACGGTGTCCAATTTTTAAAAAATACATTCAAATTACTGTACAGAAAGATTTTCACAAAAAAAGAGAACCATAATTCCTAGCACAAATCTTAAGATGTATATGTACAGAAGGGGTTCAAGCCAAGCAATTTAAAGGATATTTTCAGTGGGAACAATTTTAAATAGCAATTATATAACTTCAAGTTGGGAGCATGCCATAATGAATTTTAATTCCAAACAGCAATAATTCGGATAATTTTAAGTTATGATTCTAAATATCTCGGCCAACAAGTAATTTCACAAGTTGTTTCAGCGCAGGTCAGAAAAAAGCCAAGGATTTGAAAAAAAAACAGTTGAAAGTCAGGGAGCATGAAAGACATTTTAAATAACTATCAACGATAATAAATTAGAAATTTTCATAAAATACTGTTTTCTTCCGCTTATAAGCGATTCTATGTTAAAAATATTACGAGAATAAGATTCTGCTCTTTGCATATTAATGGTCACGGAAAATGAAAAATTGGCAAGGAAAAAATTAGGGAACTTTAAAAATGAAGTTTTTCAGCCACCCTGATATAATATTTTTGATGGTAATTGATCTGCCTGATATTTTAATTTCTTTTTTCATGCAGTTGCTTGCTTATGAAGATTATATTTTTAGTTAACAATTTTATTATTTCGTTGAAAATTCAAACGCTTTTTTAGAAAGTAATCTTTTTTGGTTGAAAATTCAACTTTTTGACAGAGAATTAATTTATTGTTGAAGATTCAACTGAAATCTTATTTTTTTGAAAATTCAATTATTGTTTTGAATAACTAAATGGTTTTAAAATTCATCTTCTGTCCAATAAAAATACAACTGCTTGTTTAAAAATTAATCTTCTTTGATTGACGATTCAACTGTTTTGTTTGGAAAATTATTTTGTTGTTGTTGAAATACCTACTATTGCATTATTTGTTTGAAAATTCCTCTTTCTTCGTAGAAAATAGAACAACTTGTCCGAATTACAATGTTAAGAAATTAATTTCTTATTAAAAATTGATAATTTCAGTGGAAAATATATCTCTTTGGTGAAAAATTCAATTTTTTCTTGGAAAATAAATTTTGTAAACTGAAAATTTTCCTATTTTAGTTGATGATTCATAATATTAGTTAAAAATTAATCTCTCTGATTGGACGTTTAACTTTCTTTGAAAATTAGTTTTTCTTTAGTTTAAGATTTCTTTTTTAACTGAAAACGTAACTTTTCCAATTTTAATTAAAAATGTATCTTTTATGTTGAAAATGCGTTTTTTTTAGTTTGAACGTAATCTTTTAGGTTTGGATTTTTTCCTTTTCTGGTTAAACATACAACTGCCTGCTTAAAAATTAACTTTGTTGTTGAAAATTCATCTAGTTAACAGAAACTTTGTCTGTTGTGAATAAAGCAACAATAATATTTTTTGTTGAGAATTAATCTTTGTAGGTTAAACATTCAACTTAATCGGTAAAACATTCAATAATTTTGTTAAGAAATCGCCTTTTCGTTGTTGAAATATAAACTATTAAATTTCGCGTTGAGAATTAATCCTTTTGTTGCATACTTAACTTTTCTGAATGAAAATTAAACTGCATTCTAAGAAATTCGATTTTTTGTTTCAAAATTCGATCAGGTTGATTGAAAATTCATCTCGGTTGGTGAACAATTCAACTATTTGATTAAAAGTTTCACTAATTTGTTGAAAATTTAAGTATTTGGTTAAGAATTCATCTTTTTTGGTCGAAAATTCAACTGTTTTTTTAACATTCGTTTATTCGGACTAATTTTCAAATATTAATCGTCAGTAAAAATAAAAAAATTGGTTCGGGAAAAATCAGGGATCAGAGAATTTTTCGAATGAAATTTTCGGTCACATTGTTTAAAGTTCTTGATATATTCTATTAGTAATGTATTTTTTTAAAGTCTTGTTACCAATTGCACAGTGCAGGGAAGTAACACTTGGATTAATACCAGTCTATTGTTTATGATATTGTCCACAATTTCGGAAATCAGGTGCTTTTATGTCGGAATTGGGGTTTTCCATTATCTGGTCTAACTTTCCGATGTAGTAGTTTACTTCGAGGTGGAAAATGTGCATTATAGGTGGCAGACGAACACGTGTGGGAGTGCACCTGATGTAATGTAATGCCACAAAACATACCAGAGAGTGAAAAAGCATCCTAAACATGCATACACACATTCTATTGCAATTTTGCTGAAAATTCTCATAAAGAAATACCAAGCAGTTAATACTTTCTCCAACGAGGCACACCCGACAGGAAACCTGATCCCTGGAGCACTACTTCTTAGATGTGAAAAAAGACGAAATAAGAGCAATCGAAATCTAAGGAAATCGAAACAATATTTAACTGAACATTATTTAAAAAACGAGCCATTCCCGTTTACCATTATGAAAGCTGGGTTTCCAAAACTGCAAGCTTTTCAATTTTGAATACTTCCTATTAGCACCGGTTGAACGTGTGTGTGGAAGCATGAGTATGGATATGTGTACCCAGACGGCAAGCCTATTCAGAAATAACCCTCAATTAGTTCTGAAGTCAGTGTACAATATTAATTACGTCATTGAATTCGTGAATTATAGATAATTAATTGATACATTTCTAACTAATTTTGAGTTCGTACAAGTATTCTTAAAGAATCTCTAACGAGCTTCTAAAGTATTTCGAAATTGAACATTTTACGACCGCTCGAAGTAATTCATAAAAAAACTCAAATGAATCTGTTAAATTTCTTGAAATCTTCGGAAATTTGTCGAAATCTTTTAAAATCGATCAAATTTCATAAAATATATATTGATTTCTCTAAAATCTTTTAAAATATCTTGAAATATTTTTGAATTGAGTTTAAATCCTGTTTACTCACATAAAATATTCAATAATAATTTGTAATATACCTAAAATCTTAGTACATATATTATTATGAGCTTAGCAACATTTTTCATAGAATGCGTCACAAAAATGTGCAGACGACTCTGCACAGCTGTAGGTTATATTTCTTATTTTTGTTTTCGTACTTAAAGCTAGGTTAGTCGCGAGGCTTTAGGCGTTAGGAATGCGAAACATATAGTTTCCGAACCCGTGGCAAATAAAAATTCTCATAGCGTGCGACTATAAATAGTGTAGCGATTGTGTAATAGCAAATAATTGTGCACTTGAAAATTTCAACAAATATTAAAGTATAAAGTAATAATATAATAGTACAAAAGATAAATTTTTTTTGACGAAAAATTGTTTTCGAGACTTCTTCGTTATTAAAACTGAATTGAAAAATAATTCAATTAGCATCGCGTTAACATAAATGAGAAGACTGTTGTCATTCATTATGTATTCAATTTCATTATGTACTATATTCATGTGATGGTCACATGAAGATAAATGAATTGGAAAAGAATTCTTCACGAATAGGCTGGAACTCGAAAGATTACTCATTTTGAATGAATCATGAAGCCAGAAATTATAGTTCTTTATGTCGCTACAGTTCTTGATGTGTTCGCCTGAATTCTTTTTCAATTCCTTCCAAATTAATTTCCGCGGTCATAATACGATTATAACATTAATTGAGAAAGAATTCTGTATGAACAAAAACTGAATTTTTCTACGAATTCATGTTCGTAAATTCGAATTTGTTTTTCATTAATAAGGAATTCGGTTTGCCGTCAGGGGTATGAATGTCACAATTCTTTGTGAACGCGATAACTTGAAGCCATTAGCAGATAAATTGATGAAATATAAAGGGATTATTTTCTCCTCTAAGATATCAAAATTGATACAAGGATTTCTAAAAATATTTATAATACTTTTTTCAGCACTTTATAATATATAAAAAATAGATTTTTATAGTAAAACTATTTTCCTGAACATAAGACAAAGTTGATTAATTGAAGAATTTTTGGGTCCTGAGGCATTGCTGTATTAAGGACATTTTGTCTTCGGGTGAAATGTTGTGTAACTCTCGAGGTTTACCGAACGCTTTGCATTCGAAAATGTAAAATATTACGTAAGAATGACTCATACCCAGATACCCCCCCCCCCAAGTAAGGTTATATAGAGATTTTTTAAACTCCCCTCCCCCTTGAGACCTTTACGTAAATAATTAATGGCCCTTTAGTCGATTTTATTGAAGAGTAAAAAAGTTATGGTCATTTATATTATTATTTTTGTTTTTATTAAACTTTTACTCGGGTAAACCAGGTTATACACCATAGCCACGGATTAAGTCAAGTGACTGATGAGATTAGAATGTTATAAGTTAATTCAAATAATTTAATACGATGGTTGAAACCTCCTGCAATGATGTTGTAGGTATACAATTACGAGCGGCCACGAGCATTGGAGGTGACAACAGTCACCTCTGGATGCTTTCTTAGAGCTACCATCTGCCACTCCACGGGTTTTTAGTCGCTCGCTTCCTAATGATCAAGAAAGTTCCTTACAATGCGACAGATGTTTAATAAAACCGCCTTCTGAGATGCTGCCAATACCCTACTGACTCCTAAATGTTCAAGATGTTCAGTGCATATTGCGTGCACTTCATGCCTTAACTCGCTATACTTGTGGATCTTGGTTGTATAGGTTGACTGCAGATTTCGGTAAAGCGGACAAGCAATGTCGATGATGTAGACTCTTCCACCTTTTATTTTCTCGCATCACGATGTCAGGTCGATTGTCCCGGATGTAATGATCCGTTTGGATAGTAACATCCCAATACAAGATGTAATCTTCGCTTTCTAAAACGGGCATTGGAATGTATCTATAGCAGGACATCCATTCTTTTAAGAGTCCTAGGTTTCGGGCAAGTTGTTGATGTATAATGCCCGCTACATCATTGTGTCTGTGCGTATATTCTCTCTGAGCCATTACGCGACAGCTATCAATAATGTGCTCGATGGATTCGTTCGTATCTCCACATAATCGGCACCGGTCAACCACGTTTTGATGTAACACGTGTTTGCGATAATTCCTGGTGCTGACAACCTTGTCCTCTATTGCAATGACTAATCTTTTCATCTCTGGATATAGAACACCCTTTCTTAGCCAAATATTATGGCCAAATCTGAGGACAAATTTAAAGGCGTGTATTCAAGATCCACTTGACAAATGGTACTGTAAAGCGAAACACTTCGTTTGCTGTTAAAATAGTCTCGCAACTGTATAACTTGTGACTCACACAGTTTTTTGACATCTACAACGCTCCTACCCCCTAAATGTTGTGGTAGAACTACCCTTTCCATCGCTGAATTTCTGTGGTGCATTCGGTGCTTCGTCATTTCTACGGGAAAAATTCTGTTTAACTTTTCAAGGTCGGTTTTAGACCATTTTATGAGCCCGAAGAAGTACGTGAGGACAGGGATGGCATATGTGTTGATCGCCCTGATTTTGTCTGCCGAGTTGAGAAAACTTTTCATAATTAATCTGAGCCTCGTAGTGAAGGCAGTCGTTAGGCTTGTCTTAACTATCGTATGTTGAATATCATTAGATTCAAGAATGTTCAGATATTTATATGATTCGCCTCCAGCCATTGCCTTGATGTCATTTTCGAACTCGTTCTCTAACTCTGCGGTCCCTAATTTCCCTCTGATTAAATGAACTGTTCTACATTTATCTAGTCCGAACTCCATATGGATATCATTGGAAACCTCCCTTGTGACATCGATCACTTGCTGCAGTTTCTGGCCTGAACTAGCGTACAGCTTCAGCTCATCCATGTAAAGAAGATGGGTCACTTGATGACCATCCTCATTATCATGAATTGTAAACCCATGAGACATGCTGTTTAGTGTTTTGCTCAATAGATTCAACGCTAAACAGAATCATAGTGCGCTGAAGGAGTCTCCTTGAAATATACCCGTCGTAAAGCGTATTGATCTAGTTATCCTTGGTTGTCCATGATCAAAATACTTGATTCTTGTACCCTAGAGCCTCATCGCATGGCTTAGAAGTCAATAATGCGTGGGCAGATTTTGTAAAGTTTTAAGACTTCAAGAAAATAGTCATGCGGCACGGAAGGAAAAGCTTGCTTGTAGTCAATGTATGCCATGTGTAAGCTCCTCTGATGCTTACGAGCTTGAGACATGGCAACATCGTCTATAGTGACTAGATCTTTATAGCCTCGTAAGTTTTTACAGCATCTTTTCCGTTCTTCTGTAAGAATGTCATTCTCGTCGCAATAAGAATATACCTTATTTGCAATGATAGCTGTAAGACATTTATAAATTATTGGAAGACAGGCTATCGGTCGAATGTCAGATGGATTTTGAGCGTCTGGTTTTTTTGGTATCATATACGTAGTACCTTGGAGAATAAAACCTGGCATCAGACCTGGGTGTTCAATGATCTTCTGAAAAAACCTTTCCGACGCAAGATGCACACTCGTCAGGTACTTGTACCAGAAGTTGTGCACCGTGTCTGGACCTGGAGCTTTCAAATTACTTGCCCTTTTCAAGACCGCTGAAACATCCAAAGCTGTGATGTTTGTCAGATGAATTTCAGGGCTATTGCTTGCCCTTGCTTCCTCCAGTTTGAATCATGCAGTGTGCAAATTGCATCTGTTCATTTTTCACCAAACACCGGAAGAGTAGTTAGTCATATCTTCCAATTGAGGGACTTCAGTGCCTTGGTGGTTATTTGGCTTTACTTTCAGTTCACGATAGAACCTTTTTTCATCTGTCTGAAAGTTTAGATTTTGTTGCTTTCGTGCATTACTTTTCTTGTGACGACGCAGTCTGGCAGTAAGAACATCAAGTCTCTGTCGTTGAGAGTCTAGAATTCATCCAATATTGCTGGTGTTAATGTCTCGATGTGCCGAGGGTGGATGAGTTTAGTAACATGGTTCATCAGCTTTCTGGTTCTATTTCGTTTTTTATATTCAGTTAATCGACCGAATTTGCATCTTACTTTGCTGAGATCCATATCCAATCTGATCTTCCATGGTGGATCTCGATCCCCTGTTGGGACAAAGACTGCATTTGCAGTCCTAGTTTTCCGGTCCATTGTTCGAACAGTTGCCACAACTGCACAGTATACAAGAGTTGGCACCTCTAACGCAGTTTGTGTTACGCTCAAATACGTAGGTAAAACCTTGCTGTCGAGATGTGCTATTAGTGCACGCAGATCATAATTGATGTTCATTTTGGGTAGAGAATGCCTTAGTGTTGGTTCTATATATCTGAACTCTAGTAAAGCTTGACCAAAATTCCTTTCCAGGTGCTGTAGTTTTTCTGAGATTTCCCTATTCACATCATCGTTAGTAATAACCGGATGTGGTTCTAATGGATCCGGTGCATGATGTTCATTATCCCTAGCACCTATACCTTCAGCATCAATCAAATCTTCTTTATCCACATCTTCCAAGGCGAGCTCATCAATAGGAAGCTGCCGTTCCACTTGCATTTTGATAGCAGCTATTTCAACAGCCGAAAGCAGTCTGTTTACAGGTATTGAGCGTTTTTGATTTGCCAGATTCTGCTCATTTATTTTTGTGGCTAGCTCTGAATATGTCTATTTTCATCGCTTTTTTGGTTGTTGAACCTCTGCTTCTGACTCTGGTTGTATAAGGTCATCGACCTCTGGAGGATGTGGTGGTGTTGGATCATTAATAGGTTGAGGAAGAACATCAATTGCTCCTGCTTGAAGATTTGACGTGGCTTTCACTATCTGATGTTTATTGCCGTCGTTTTCCCACGTCAAATCAACCTGTTGTTTAATCTCCATTGCTCGGTCTTCTGTAACATGTAGATTACTCCTGATGTCCTTCACCTCAGCGATAAGATCTCTTAGTGCGAAGTTTTGTATATTAGGGTACTTTGCAGCGAATTTTGTTCTCAAATTGTATCCTTTTTCCATTTTTGTTTCAAACTTCGCACTTTCGTAATAGAGACGCACCAATTTCTCTTTCAATGTGGTATCCCAATTGATGCTCTCCCACGGTATTTCTGTCTAAGTGGTTGGCTGCAAATAGCTAGCGCTAGCCAAAGCATCCTCAGCAGGCACAGTTGATGTTCCACTGCTTACCGTTTGTTGCAGATGTTCTGGCTGGCCAACTGTTTGATTAGTGAGATCTGCCTGACCATCTCGCAGCTCACCATCGACACCGTCCCGCATGCTGTGACCCCTAAAATTTACACTTACCAAATAGAAGGTACCAACACTTTTAAATTGAACAGTTTTAAGTGAACAACAAATAAACGGCAAAATTTAGAACTCTTATAAATTATAGAGTTCAAAGATTCAGATTAAGTTCCAAAAATATAAATCCACGTTAAGATTTTCAATAGTCTAAATTAAAGAATAAACAATGAACTTTAAAAATTTTCAAAACTATTTTATTTTAAGTAATTTTAAGGTAGACGCATTAAAAATTGAAAAATAATTTTTTTAACTTAACAGTTCTTAAATTAGAAGTTAAATTATTTTTATTTTAAATAGTCTAGGGATCCTTCAAAAGCATTACAATTTTATTTCAAAATCTTGAAAAATCTAGATGTGGTTTACAATTTTTCCAAATTCAAAATAATTTTTGAATTTGTTGTCAGAATTTTTAAATTTATTTCAAAATGAATTGAATTTTGTCCATAACTTTTAGAAAATCCTGCGAATTTAAAATAAAATTTAGATTTTTATAAACTTCAAACAAAAAATTTAGAATTTTTTAAAGAATTGTGAAAGATTGCAAACGAATAAAAATGTTCTTAAGATTCTTAGGGAAATTGAAAATGATTTTTAAATTTGAAAAATTATTGTCATAAAAAGTTTAAGCAGATTTTAAGAGAAGATGATCAAAGAAGAACATGGAAGATTTTAAGGATTTTATTTAATTTGCTGGATTTTCAAAATTTGCAGGAAAATTTCGATTAATTTTTAAATATATTTAGAAGTTCTGCAAAAATGTTAACACACTTCGTTTAAATTACTTAAAATTATTTCAAGTTTTTAATTAATTTTGTATCTTTTCAAAATTTCTACATATCTCTTAAAATTACTAAAATTTGTTCTACAAATAATAAGTGTTCAATTGTTATTTATGCGTAAAAAGTTAACAATTTCACTTCTAAATTAAACACTTCATAAATAGAACAATTAAAATTGTAACGCTAAAAGTTTAACAATTCTTCGAAAATCTAAAGATTCAAAGCTTTCTATGTAAAAAAATTCAGTTTCAAACTGTGTTTTTTTTAATTATATGGTTTTAATTTACTCGCCTTAAATGAACAGTGAAATATTGCTAAATATTAAATAACTATTCTTTTCTATATTAAGACATTTCAAATTAAATGGTATAAAAATTAAATAATTTCGACTCACAATATTTTACATTGAATAAAAACCTTTAATTATGACTATATTATTATGGATTTATTTTTAAGATGAAAGTAGTAAAACGCATGTTTCCACTTTTTTAATAGCTGCAAAAATTAATAGAAATAATATATTAATAAATTTATTTAGTAAATTTAATATAAAAAATAATTTAAAGGAATACCTTAAACTCTGAATTAAAAATAGATTATTGATAAATCATGAAAATATTTATTTAAAAATAAAATTGTCGCAATAAATGATGTATTAATTTCAATTCTTATTAAGACTTTCGGATTGAAACAGTTACAATCTAGAAATTCTCAAATTTTGAACGGATCTAGAATTGTTTGGTTAAATCAATTATTGTTCAGATTTCTATACTTAGAGTACAGATGCATTTAAAAATTATTTATTTATATTTACAGTTGATAAAATAAAACTGTTTTTTTTTATCAAAAAATGTCAACTTTAAATGCTTTTAATTTTTAATTGTTTAAATCCTCAAAACCGCACTTTAATTATTTTAAAAACTGTTAAAATCGTACTTGGGCAGATTTTTCTTCTGAAAATTCGTAAAAATTCAGGTTTCCGTGTCTGGCGTCCACCCTGTTTTTTATAAAAAAATCTTCGATTTTAAAAACTTATAATTTAAAAATTTTTTAAACCTTCAAAACTGCATTTTAAAATTCTTTAAATTAAAATATATGCTTAAAAATTAAAAATCTAAAATGTAAAAATGTTAAAGTGAAAGATTTTCGAATTAAGCATTCTAAACTAAATGATATAATAATTTTTATTATAAAAATTTTGTAAAATTCCCGGCCAAAAAATAAATTCACTGTCATTTCCCAGTTTTCCCCGGTTCCATAAAATTCCCGGTCATTTCTCGGGTTTCCAGCTTTTCCGGTCGAACTGTCATCCCTGACATTGAATGCAAATATCACAATTCCTATCTTTAACTGATGCAATCGCTAAGTCAATACAATCCATTAAAATAGATTTAGCTGCTTTTTCCCCTTCAGTTTTCGATTCTTCTCGAAGAACAGGACGTAAGGCACACGGGTGATTAGAAAGGTATGCATAAGTTAGTTTGTAGGGAGAACCTTTTAATTGTTTTCCAGATTTTTGATTTTTAAACGAATTCGCGACTGCTAAGCCCTTTGTAGATAGATAGATATTTATTTTTCAGCCCAACGGCCCTTTGTATATAAATCTTTTTCAATTTGACTATCGGAGGGTTTTCCCCATTCTTAATGTAGACTTGTCTTACGAATGCCTCTGGCTTGAATTCTTTCTCTAATACTGTTTATTCGGATTTCCTCTACTCTAATAACATGCATTATAGACAAAGCCAGGGGCGTCGGAGCCGTGTGGGCTGGGTAGGCTTTTGCCCACCCATGAAAAAAATCGTTCCGACGCCCATGGAAAAAGCCTTTCCTTTTTTAATAGTTTCTTTATGAAACTCAATCCCATGCTTTATTGACTCAAATCCAGTTTTTTTTTATAATATTCATAATGGGTTGTCAATGTAAATAACCATATTCAGGTTATGTTTACACCGACTTAAAGAATTTATGTGCATTTGAAAACTTATAATTACCGTGAGCCTAATTTAAAATTTCTTTCTGGTCTAGAAATTTTCAGATAATAATAAATATCTACTTTCGCTTTT
The DNA here is from genome assembly GCF_010883055.1 of Belonocnema kinseyi. Classification (NCBI taxonomy): domain Eukaryota; kingdom Metazoa; phylum Arthropoda; class Insecta; order Hymenoptera; family Cynipidae; genus Belonocnema; species Belonocnema kinseyi. The sequence goes on from NC_046659.1 coordinate 65,607,798, forward strand.
TTATTTATAAATGTAAATATTTATAAAAGTATTCTAAAGTAACATCAGAATGTATCCATTATATGAATTTCTATCTAACGAGAATTTTCGTTTGCTGCCGCTGCGAACGCCAGCAGTCATATCCGGTATCGGCTCAAGGTCAGGTCAGCAGCGTATACGAACTTCTCAACTTGTCCAATTCTATCATCATTTAATACTTTATTGCATAGTGTTTTCTCACTCTTTCCATCGAACACCACAGTTTTATAACGTGAAGAATCTCTACTGCAAGAATAGAAAATGCTTCTTGATTCGAGACGTTTTGATTAACCTACATGTATTTTTTTATTTTGACTTCCTCTATGATGAAGCAAACATATTTGATAATTAACCATAATAAGGAAGTACAGTTCTAATTAAATAAGCACCATAAACTTAAGTAAAAACAATGTAGAGACACCTGAGATCGAATTCACAGTTAGTTTGAAAATACAATAAGCTGTGATTAATTAACAGTTTGAATATAAAAAAATCTATTGATTTCAAATTCAAATATTATCAGTTGGGCACCTTCAAAATTATTATTAATATTAGAATCTCGTTTCAATTTTACTAACACTGTGCAAGAGTGACATCCTTTACGGAATTGCTGTGATATTTTTGAAAAGACATAATAAAATGTCATTCGTCATATAAAAATAGACGAAATTTTGACTAATTTTCTTCTGAGCTATCATGTGAATTGGTAAATTGTTATTGATAGGTGGATTAATATAACATATGCATTACTTGTTAATAGATCTAAATGTAAAATGATCTAAATATAAATGAAAGTTTGATTTAAAATAAACCAAATTCTAACTGCATTAATAAAAAGAGTAGAAAGAGTGAATCTCAAAATATTAAATTATTGGATTCCAAATTATGCAATTATAATTTCAGTTCTAGAATTAATATCTAATGGCTAAAATAGTATTAGTAGTGGCCTACATTTTCAAAAATAGTAGCCAAATCGATTAATGAATTTAAAAAAAATAATAATACATATAAATCACGCAATCCAGAATTCGTGTAAAAAGTTGCATAAGTGACGTCATTCACATGAAATTTTAAAAACAATTATTCCTCTAGAACTATAAAGAATAAAAGTTTCACAGAAAGAATAACAGTTTGTGTTCTTTGTTTTTGCCTTTTAACGAAGAAAAATAAATTTAATACTATAAATTCACAAAAATAATACATAAAACATCATGAAATATGTAGTGACTTCAATTTTCTTCTTTTTAGCATCAATTTTAAATGCTTTTTGATGCTAATGTATGTAATATTTGTAAGTGAATAACTTTATTTACTCTATTAGATCATTACTGGTATTTTTAAATCAATAAAAAAATATTGGTTACGTCTCTTCGAATTAGGGTATCATTTACACATTCTAACCATTCTTTTTGCGGTCAGCCTCTGGGCATAATGCCATTTACTTTAGCTTGATACACTTGTTTCGATAGTCATTCATCTTTCATTCTCTCGACATACCCAAATCATTTTAAAGGGTCCTCCATTAACAAAGCAGTTTTTCATTAATTTTATGGATTAACAGTTGAATTTCCACATTCATACTAATTAATAATTTAAGATTATTAAATGAGTTTCAAGTTGAAACAATTTAATTGTACTTATGATGTTTTAATTTGACCAGCATTACTAATTTAGTAACCCGCGTAATTCACATATATACAAAACACCTGATTGTTAGTTAATGCACACTTATAAATATACTTTAAACGAAAAGGAATTCTTTAGATAACCTTGTCATTCGTCATCTGAAAACACTAAATGTACTTTCATTGATTGAAGTTAGCTGTTTTACCTAGGTGAATGCTGTAATAGCAGGTCTAAATATTATTTCGACATAACAAAAAATTTAATTACTTAAAATGAATATTCATCACTAGAATTAAAAAAAAAGAAGTTTTAAATACGTGCCAACATCTTTAATTCGCTTATAGTTATTTACAAACTTATTACGATTAGTTTCAATCGAAAATACAGTTGTAAAGTGATTTGATGTAACAAATCAATCCTTTGTTCGACCGTTGATATTTATTGATTTCAAATCGTAGATTTCAATTATTTATGTCTGGACCGTAAGACATAAATAATTGAAATCTACGATTTGAAATCAAGAAAATACAGTTTTTACGTTATTCTGAAATACCCATATGGTTTACTTTTTCAATACCTTCATCTAAAAAAAGTAAGATTTTAAAAACATGGGACAGCCATAAACAGTTGAGAGGCCCTGGTGGTAAGAACTAAGAAGCTAGCACTCAGTCAGTCACTCATTCACTCACTCGTACCCGTAACTTTATTCTCATGTGTCTCGTTGCAACCGCTGAAGCTTCTCGATTTTCTTTCCTTCTTGAGAAGGTACACCATAAAATACGCGACTTAATGTATTGCAAAAAGCACATCGCAAGCTATATGGAACCTGTTAAGGTACATCAGAGAAAATTAAAAAACTGCATTCACGTCTCTAGAAAAACATACCGCCAATAAATTATGAGTTTAAGCAATTTGAAAGCTTTTAAAACATTTATCGACATCAACAACAAATGTTAGGCAATATAGGACGGAAGTGTGCTAAGATCATAAGAGCAATTTTAGTATAGATCCAAACCAAATCAGCACGGGCGCGAACCCTTGAAAATTAAATGCCGGCAGTAGGAATCTACGTCCAGACACAGCCAGTTCTTCTACTGCTTCATGATGGATCACCGCAAAGTTCATTTTCGAAATTCCCTTACTTTTTCTTGATTTTTTTCTGACTAATTTTTTATTTTCCCTGAACATTAATATTTTAGAATATTTAACAGTTTTAGATAAACGTAAAATTCTGAATTTGAGGGGTATCTTAGATCGATAGTGTAGATGCATATTTTTACGTAATGTGATAAGTATTTCATCAGATCGATCATTTGCCTCCCCTATGATAATATAGACTTCCTATATTTTTATTTATAAATTTCAAAAGCGACCTATATAACCGAAAAAGTTACCAAAAGAGATAAAATTTCTTTAGAATTTAGAAGAATTCAAAATAATTCAAATGAGTTCGATGGAATTTATACGAATAGCAGGTGCATTTTGAGGATTTTCAAAAAAATTAACAGAATTAGATGAAATGCATAAAAATTCAAGGTGAAATTAACAAAAATCAAGTGAATTAAAAACAATTTAAAAATATGCAAAAATGCTTGGAATTTGGGATGAAATAAACTAAACAAAATTTTAATTCGAAAAATTCATGAAACTGAGTACAATTTAGAAGAGTTAAAAAAATTCTGAATTCCAAAGAATTCAAAAAATCTCAAACCCTGCAATATCTTTCACTTGATGTGAATAAATTATTTAAAATCCATTAAAATACTTAAGATTCCGTGAAATTACAATGAAGTATTTATAATAGTACCTAAATAATTAAAATCTTATAAAATCCCTCGTAAACCTTTAAAATATCCCTAAAATCGTATGGGACCTATAACATCGTTCCATACCTTCCGAAATTCTAGGGAATTCTTTACAACCATATGACATTTTTTTAATGCCTTAAAATCATTAGCATCTTTCGAAATCCCTTTTAATTTTTAAACCTCTTGAAAATGTCTTGAAATAATTAATAATTCCCTAAAATATTTTAAACCTTTTGAATTCACTTGAAACATTGTAAAGCTCTTAAAAAACTCTTAGAATCTTTTAAAATTACCCTAAAATATTGCAAATGTCTTTAAATCTATTGAAATAATATTAAAGTCTTTAAAGTTCTTGATAAGTCCCAAGGAATTTTTAAATATACCATAAAATCTTTAATATTCTTCAAAATCTTTAACAATATTTGCAAATCTTTGAAGTACTTTCTTTAAAATCCACTAAAATATTATAAAATGAAGTAAAATTACATGAAGGCTGATGATATTTCCTGAGATCCTGACAAATTTTATCAAATCTCTTAAAATTCTAGAAAATGGCTTGTAAATTATTTGAGAATGCCTTGGAATCTTCGAAAATACAATAAAATCTTTAAAATCCTACATAATCTCTACAAATTATTTAAATCCATAAAACAGTTTTGGAATAAAAAAAAAATAACCCTATAAAGTTTGAAATCCTTCAGAATCCCTTGAAAATGATTAAAGCTCTTGAACTCATTGGAAGTTTAAAAAAAAAACCTGAAATCTTTAAAATCCTTTACAAACACTCCAAATTATTGATATCTATAAAAAATTTCATGGAATATTTTTAAATACTCAAAAAGATTTCAAAATAATGCAAGAAAATTGAGAAATAGGTACAGACCTGGACTCAATAGTGGTCAACTCGTGGGTTAATGTATTGAAAGAAAAGTCACAAAACTGATTTGAGAAAAAAGGAGTAAAAGTGAATGTGTGGCTTCCTTGACTATGCTTGACAGTTATTGAAAGTGCTTCTTACGGAAATTGCTTGACTTGAGCCATTTTTGTTTAAATCCCTGATTTTTTAGCGGCTTTCCCTGACCAACAAATTTCCCTGACTTTTCTCTGATTTTCAGGGTTTACCTGACAAGCGGCTATCCTGGCTCCATCTTTGACAGATCAGAAATGGGATACTGCTTCCCTAAGAGTAGAAGTATTTTCTTCAATATTTTACTGCTTCTGTCTAAACAAATTTATTCATCTTTTGAAGAAAGCTGCAGAATTTATTTGAAAGTTTAAGCTAGTGTGAAAGAATATTAGAATTAAGCGAGAACTTTGACGAGACTTGATGCGAAGGGAACTTGACTAAAGATGCACTTGGTAATGCGAGATGGATAGTATGTTCTCGTACTCGTATATCATGCAAGCACTCGATCAATGCCCTATCATGAGTTGACAGTGACTTACGCATTTGTGTACTATCGTTGATATGCGAACGCAAACATCGGGCTTCTTGCAGCTGGTATTATCGTCATTTGTTATAAGGTAAACTAAAGAGATAACTTACCGGATTCCAGAACGCTGTAACGTGGATTTGACGTGTCGATTGGCAGCATATTTCGCACCCATGATATTATAGGCGGTGGTGATCCAATTGCAGTGCATGATAACAAAGCGTTGTGTCCCATTTCGACAACTTTGGTCGTTGGTGCCTGCGTGATCATGGGAAATCCAGTTGGCAAACTTTCAGCTGAAACAAAGTATGCACATTCACATTTTAATTTACTTTCTTAATCAGTCGTACATGTCAATTTAAAACAGGGATTATTTTAAACACAACTTATAAACAAGAAACTGTCAAGGCAGATATAGTACAGTGTTAAATTGATCGGTTCGAAAATCGATTGATTCAACCACGAAAATGTATGGGCTTAAGGGTACTCCACGGTTCGCATTCAGTCCCTTGACCGTGAAATAGTCAATTTTATCACATGGACTTATCATCGATCGTGGAATCGATCTCTTTTATTGTATCGCCCCATGGTCCAAAAATCGAATTTTCTGCACGGGTATTAAAGAAAATTGATTTGTTTCTATCAACTGACAATGAGGGATGTTTATCATCAGATATTAAAATAAGTGACAGAAGAAATGTTTTATTTCAGTTTTTGTGTAATCTACATTCATTTATTTACTTATGATAGACTTCGCAGCCCAAAATGCTCTCCTAAAATGGGTAATTAAGTCATTTTTCACGAAATAGGGGAATAATAGGGGAATACATTTTTTATAATAAGTTAAAGTAGATTCCATATTGAATTCAATTAGAAAACTTTAAATTCCTACCGTTTCAAGTTGAAACATATTGAAATTCCAACAAAATATATGAATTAAACAAAAATTAATCAACTAAAAAGAATTGAAGCGTTAACATTAAATTCACATTTTAAAGTTCGAATTTCTCTAGTTTAAGACTTGAGACATGTTCAACATTTTAGAAAAGCAGGACAGATGTTTCTGTTTTTTGGACGCAAAATTATAGCCACTGGCGCAAAATCAGAATCGATAATATTGAGAGACGGAGGATATTTTGGTGAGCTTCTCCAATCGTCGATTATACATTTGAAATGACTAGTACATTTCACAGCCCAGAGGTAACATTCTGGCGAAGAGACGCATCCCATGGCCACTCCTTTGGGACCTAAAGTTACGGAAAGCCATTGGAACTGTCCATCCTCTGCCTCCGTTTCCTTACTAGCGAACAGAGACACTCGAGGACAGTTCACTGATATGGATAGATGCGTCTATCGAGTCGACGTCGAAACTCCAGATTCGAATCAGAATTCAATATCAGACGAAACTTTGAGAAAAAGGCTTACGAGCATGAGAAAGAGGACCGTGTGCAAAAAAATAAAATGAAAAAAGGAAGTAAGAAAGTCTCAGTTCACTTTGCGCGGCCAGATCTTGTTTCAATGAGATCTAGGAAAAAGATTAAACTCCTATACTTGAAAGGAAAACCGTCGACCCCTCTACCATCATTTCACATATTTTTCTATTTATAAATAGAAATAGCGTCAAAATAATTAGAAGATTAAACACGAGACTATTCACTAAGATTAAGAAAGGAGGAATAGGATGTGAAATTTGGCCCCTTTTTTTATCAATTTTTACCCGATTTTCGCAATGCCATTACAATTTTAAATCAAAATTAATTAAAAAAGAAGAATTGGCTCAAGAATTGAACAAACATTAATTGAAAAAGCAAAAAATGTAAGAATATCAGGTAGAAACTTAAGAAATTAAGTAATGTTTAAATTACTAACATTTAAAATTTAACAATATATAATACTGCGTGCATGAATACTATCGAATATAAAACTATTTAATTTCAAATTGAAAGCGTAAATGAAGGATAGTAGTAGAGAACTAGATAAGCCACGATTTTAGGCTGTTTTTGAGGATTTTTTTGGGGATGAAAATAATAACGAATCTTTCCAAAACTTTTGTGGTTTATTAAGATAATCCTAAAATATAAAACAAATGTATTTCAGCCTGATACATCGATAATATTTTGATTTATAAGGCGGATGTCTGACATGTCCAAATTCGATAGGTCAATTTTCCCAATTTCAAGCTTCTCACACCTGAGTCTAAAATAAAAAAATAAAAAAATAATTAGCATAAATGAATTTATTATTATTTTTTAAAACTTTTTCTCGGGTAAACCCGGGTTTTCACCATAGCTACGGACTAAGTCAAGTGACTGATGAAATATAAATGAAAAAATAAAATTAAAAAATAATTATTATATGTAAGAAAGCATTCAGAGGTGACTGTTGACTCTGTCAACGCTCGCGGCCGCTGTTTGGGTATAACGGCGGTAAATAACGAACTCTAAACTACACCATGCTTGTAATTTTGTACCTACACTAAAGAAAAAAGATTACTTGTTTCCAAGAAACTTCGTTCTTTAAACTAAATAATCTTTTTTGTCGGTGTACAGCATCAGTCACTTGACTTAGTCCGTGGCTATGATAAAGAACCGGGTGCACCCGAGTAAAAGTTAAAAAAAAATTATTACTGTTATTTTGTGTTTTTACTAAACTTTTACTCGGGTAAACCCGGTGATACATCATAGCCACGGACTAAGTCAAGTGACTGATGAGATCAGAATGTTATAACTTAATTCAAATAATTTAATACGATGGTTGAAACCTCCTGCGATGATGTTGTAGGTATACAGTTACGAGCGGCCACGAGCTTTGGAGGTGAAAACAGTCACCTCTGGATGCTTTCTTAGAACTACCATCTTATTATTATTATTATTATTATTATAAAAAAACATTTCAGTGCCGCAATGTTGTCACAGGCTTATACTGCCCAACATGTCGAAGGCATTTTTGGTTAGAGTTGGATTTTTTATTTAATCATTTTTGCACGGGGCTGTCCCGGTATATATCATCAGTCACGGACGCATTTTTGTAATGTAATGAAGTGATCTGATGAGAGCAGTCCGCCCAGACATATTGGACAAAGCCTGGTTTTTACACCATCATTGACGGACTGGGTTGCACTCAAGTACACGATGGGGGGGACCTACAGCTTAAGGTGGGTTCCGAACCACCAGAACCTCGGTAAAGGTACATTGAAAAATTTCTAGAGGTACCGGCTCAGGG